>NC_072736.1:8179251-8264851 GCF_026930045.1 Uloborus diversus | reverse complement strand
AAAAAAAAACAAAAAAAAAAAAAAAAAATCCACGAATAATTCTAAAATTGCTTGTATTATTGCTCTTAGATATGAAAGAATTGAAACTGATATGGTATGCAATACTATAATAAAGAATTATGTTTTAGAAAAAATCACGGAAAAAGGATTCCGAAATTCTCGGAAACGTTTTTGAAAATTGTTTGGAGAATTCCGAAATACTGGGAAACGTTTTCGAAACTTTCATGAACCACAGCTGCACAGAATGCTCAGAAACATTTCTGGAAATTACGGAAAGAGGATTCCGAAATACTCAGAAACGTTTCTGAAAATTACAGAAAGAGGATTCCGAAATACTCAGACACGTTTCTGGACATTACAGAAAGAGGATTCCGAAATACTCAGACACGTTTCTGGACATTACAGAAAGAGGATTCCGAAATACTCAGAAACGTTTTTGAAACTTTCATGAACCACAGCTGCACGATATACTCAGAAACGTTTCCGGATTTTTTTTACAGTGTAGAGACTTTGCCAAATACGATGCAACTTTCTAAACAGCCCGACCGAGCCCGACACCCATTTAAAAAGCTTTCTCTACTTATAAATTAAGGCGAAAAGCCTTTAAAAATCTTCCGTACTAAGTTTTCTTTATTTTTTTTCACAAAAAGAAAATAAAAATATTTACTTTGATTTATAATTAGCACTAAGCCCTGACATTTCTTTATACCGTAAAATTGGTTTGGTTCAATTCCATTCATTTAGAAAGCCACAAAAAAATCTACATTGAAACGTAATAATTAAGCTGAAACGTAACAAAAAAGCGAAAATTATTATAGAAATCTCATCTTTCAACGAGGCTATGAGTAATTGTATGTGACTCAAGTTTCCAAAACAGGTGCCGATCGATGCACCAGTTAGTCAACTATCATGGAATAAATTTTCATAAAAATCGGGTAAATTTTTAATTTTGGACTTTTGGCCAGGATTTTCAGTCAAATACTCCACTGTGTGACGTGCAAATTCTAGCCTTCGTCGTCGATGAACAGCAGTCAGCATAGGTGCACGAACCAGGCGTCTGCTTCGGAGGCCCAGACGCAGCAATGTTCGCTGAATAGTAGTTTGGGAGACACTTTTGGTAGCCCTTTGGTTCATTTTGGTGGTCAGTTGCTCAACGGTAGCCCGTCTATCTGCCCGAACGCATCTCCGCAACCGTCGTTCGCCTCTGTCATCTATGGCCCGTGGTGCACCACATTTGCCGCGTCGCAGATTTTGGACAGTTCCATTTTGCCATGCACGGTACACTTTTACCACGGTGGCACGCAAACAGTTCATAAACTCAGCCGTTTCGGAAATGCTTCCACCCTTGGCCCGAAAGCCAATGATCATGCCATTTTGGACGTCGGATAAATCGCTTCGTTTCTGCATTACGCCAACGATTGAAATGTTTTACGAAGCCCTCACACACCCTTTATATACGCTCAACTGCACTGTGCTGCCACCTGCCTTCTGTGATTGGTTATTTAACTCTGACGTGGAAAGTACGTGGTGGTCACATTAATGTGACTGGACTGTGTAATAAGTACATACGGACGTCACGAGAAAACTCGTTGTAAATAACTCGGGGATCGCCAAAATGGATTCTTCAGGCGTCTATACGTTCTTAGGCATGTATCCAAGTGTGGTCGGGTTGAAAAAAAAATCAGTATTCATTCGGGGGCGAGTAAAATGGAAAATAAGGCCGATTTTTGAGTGAAACTCTTTTTGCGAATACCATACATCTTTTTTTTGTAAAAGAGGTGTGTATTCGCGTAAAACAATGAGTTTTACGCAAATTAAACCACTTAAGGCAAAAATAGGGATATTTTCTGACGATTTCATGAACAATCCATTTGTAACTAATCTTCTGATTCCTGCTGACATTTCAGATAAAGTAAATCATAATAATCTGTATAATATAGATAAAACTGATGCGAAAGAGCATTCTTGTTCTAGTGTAGGAGTGAGTGTTTTCTTTGGTTTTTAGAGTAATAGGAGATATCCAAAGATTGAAAAGAGAAATGGTTGAGTAATGGTGAAAGAGCAGAAAAGGGTAATAGTATCATTGCAAAATATTAGAAAAAAACACAAAAACAAGAAAAAAAAATGAATTTCGACCTCTTGAATTCAAATTATGTTTTTCGCAATTCCGAGTGTATGTGTGTATGTAGGCGTGTGTGTTTATGTGTGTGGTTGGGGGGGGGGGGGTATGTGTGTTTGTGTGTAGGGGGTATGTGTATGTGTGTGTAAGCATGTATGTTTGTGTCTGTGTGCAGGTATGAGTGTGTGGGTAGTTGTGTGTGTGAGTGTTTGTGTGGGGGGGAATGTGTATGTGTGCAGGCATGAGTGTGTGGGTAATTGTGTGTAGGTGTGTGTGTATTTGTAGGTGTCTGTATGTATGCGTGTATGTGTACGTGTTTGAGTGTGTGTATGTGTTTGTGTTTGTGTGTAGGGGGTATGTGTATGTGTGTGCAAGCATGTGTGTTTGTGTCTGTGTGCAGGTATGAGTGTGTGGGTAGTTGCGTGTGTGAGTGTTTGTGTGGGGGGGGGAATGTGTATGTGTGCAGGCATGAGTGTGTGGGTAGTTGTGTGTAGGTGTGTGTGTATGTGTAGGTGTCTGTATGTATGCGTGTATGTGTACGTGTTTGAGTGTGTGTATGTATTTGTGTGTGTGTATGTGTTTGTGTGTGTGTGTACGTGTGTGTATGTATGAGTGTAAGTGTAGGATATTGACGTAACCTGGAGACGGTTTTCGCTAGAGGAACGGCATCGTTGGGCGGCCGGTTGACGGTGATGCTGCATAGGGTGCTGGCGGAAAAATAAAATGATATGACCTCAAAACAGTCAAATGAAAGCTATAAGCAATCGTGATTGCTTAAAAAAAGTCAAAAATATAGACATTTAAAAAAAATTATTTGTCACAACTGATGAGGTAGAAGAAACTAAGTAGAGGATCTTTTATTTTATCAGATTATGTTAACATAAATTAATTAAAATTAAAAGATTGTGACTCAAAATACTGCTGAATAACTGTAATTTTCTGACTGATAAATCGATAAGTTTAAACATAACATAACTTTCTACGGTCATTGACCTTCGATTACCGAAAATCGTGCTTGATCAATTCCTCCACATAGGTTACGAGTAGGTCAAATAAGTTTAAAAATAAGTGCAGAGGGACGAATTGATCCTTTTCGAAGTCAGTTTACATGGAGGCACTGTTTGGGGGGAAAAATGTCCCCGCAAAATCTTTTTGTACCCTTAGCGATTACTTCAGCTATGGATAAAATTCTTTAAAAAATGGAACGAAGGCAAATAAGTGCTTTTCTTTAACGGAAAAAGAAAGTAAACTGAAGAACGATTTCAAAACAATTAAAAAAGAATTCTGTTTACAATCAAAAAAAATTTACCCAGTTCAATTCTGTGCCTCTCTTTCTCCATGTCCTCAAAAGGCCCCAAATCTCTCTCATTCAATTGAGGCAGTTCTCTGGAGAGTTCGCGAAAAAGAAAGAAAGAAAGAAAAAGAGTGGCATTGAAAAGAAATCTTTTGTTTTTGTGTGTTCTGCAAGCGTCAAAGCAGAACCATTGATATAGAGTTTTGCAAAAGTTGTTCCCGAGTTAAATGAAATTAGTTACTTTGGCTGTTTTTAAAGGCGATAGAAAAAGATGGAAAACATTTGCTTTTTTGAAAGGATTCCTCCCTTTTTACGCAAGATAACAGCAATTTTTTGAGTAAATTTGCTTCAAATCAGTTTTGCTGTAGTGTATTAATTATAGCTACAGTTATGAAAACATTGATAAACAAGGAATTTGTACATGGGTATTTGAACAAATTTAAGTACCTGTGGCATTAAAAAATATATTCATACTGAAGTTTGTTGTATTGAACTTAAATTCTGTTTTTCGTTTTTATGAATCTCGATAAGACCCTACTCGTTGGGTTTCTTGTTTCTTCAAATGGAATGGAATGGAAATAGCCAAGAAATTAGCACCCGTCATATTATGACTGGTGATTTTCTAGAATAGGTCGTACGAGGCATATCCGCAAGAAAAAAAATGGTGATTTGGATGCGGTAATAAAGATATAGATTTTATGGCTATATTCACCAGTACACTTGTAATAAAGATTATTTACAGCGTATAACGTTATGCATTTTTTTTCTTATCATTCTTAAATGATGGGAATTAGTAATCTGTAAGTTTTGCTGTTTAAGTTCACCTATATAGGTGTTTTTTTTTTTGTAAAAAAATGTAATTTTACACAGAAAAAACACATTTAATTGACATAGCAACTCTCTGGAGAGTTCGCGAAAAAGAAAGAAAGAAAGAAAGAAAAAGAGTGTCATTGATAAGAAATCTTTTGTTTTTGTCCGTTCTCCAAGCGTCAAAGCAGAACCACTGATATAATTCGAGTTTTGCAAAAGTTGTTCCCGGGTTTAATGAAATTAGTTACTTTGGCTGTTTTTAAAGGCGAGAGGAAAAGAAGGAAAACACATTTGCTCTTTGGAAGGATTCCTTAATTTTTACGCAAGATAGCAGCAAGTTTTTGAGTAAATTTGCTTCAAATCAGTTTTGCTGTAGTTGCACAGTTTTGATAACATTGATAAACAAATATTTTTTTCTTGGATATCTTTAACAAGTTTAAGTAGAGCTATTTGTGGTATTTAAAAAGATATATAATAAAAAAATGAAATTGATTCTCATTTCTGGGATATCCTTGCTTAAATGTACAGAATAAAGCTTTTTGACTTTTATAATGCTCTTTATTTGTAGAAAAAACAAAGCTTTAGAAGTCGTGATTATTCTACGAGTATATTTATTATATAGCTCATGAATTATATTTAACATAAACTTTTGAGTTATTTCAATTTTTAATCTATTTTCACTTTCGTAGAACAGCTACTTCTATAGTCTGGCTCCAGTTAAAAAAACAGTTAGACTTTGAACTGATCTCATTTATGTTGAAAGAGGAAAGATTCTTAGTTTGGCACGTCGACAATGACACGGATGAACAAGAAATTTTTCATTGGAAGTTTTTAACATATGTAGCTCTGCCAGTGAAAATTAAGAAAATATTCATAAAAATGTAGAGTTCGTTCTCATTTAAGTGATATCTTTATTTAAATGTATAAAAAAATGAACTTTTTAACTTTTAAAATGCTTTGTTTTTACAGAAAAATTTGTCAGGAAAGTGAGTGATTAGCACCATTTAGATGAATTTGGTCTGAAATTGAGTCAAAAAGTGATTTTTTTTTGGCAGACGTGAAACAAATAATTAATTTACACTGCAGCTCATAACCTGAAAAAAAAAATTGATTTGAATTTTGACATCTTGAATTCAAATTATGTTTTTTGCAATCACGAGTGTGTGTATGTAGGCGTGTGTGTTTGTGTGTGGGGGTATGTGTGTTTGTGTGTAGGGGGTATGTGTATGTGTGTGTAGGCATGTGTGTTTGTGTCTGTGCGCAGGCATGAATGTGTGCGTAGTTGTGTGTGTATGTGTAGGTGTCTTTATGTATGTGTGTATGTGTTTGTGTGTGTGTAGGTGTATGTGTGTGTGTAGGTGTTTGTGTGTGTAGGTGTATGTATGTGCAGGTGTTTGTGTGTGTGTGTGTGCGTGTAGTTGTGTATGTATGCGCGTGTGTGTAGGACATGGATGCAACCTGGAGACGGCTTTCGCTATAGGAGCAGCATCGTGAGGACCAGGTCGACGGTGGTGCTGCGGAGGGTAGCGGTGGGAAAATAAAATGATAGTACGCCAAAAACAGTCAAATGAAAGCAATAAGCAATCTTGATTGCTCAAAAAAAAAAAAAAAAGCTTTTTAAAATTATGGCGAATTTGTGAGCATTTTCAGAGAAGATACGAGGTTGTTAGTTAAAATTGCCATTATTTCAGATTTGGTTGATTAAGTTTGGAGGCGGGGGGGGGGGGGGGGGTCATGACCCCTCATGGCCACTTTCTGGATCTGGGGAAAATAAACATATGGTACCTTGAAATATCTATTAGACTTATTGAAGTGTGTTGATTTCAAATGGGAAAACTGCTGATGAAAACAAAAAGTGCAGTCGAACCCGATTATTAAAATATCTGTTAAAAGAATATCACGCTTAATATAATACATTTTCAATGTACCAAACCAATGTAGTGTTTTGTTTTGATCCCGGTTAATGGAATATCCCGCTTATTAGAATATCTTTTCATGGCAAAATGGCTATTCTATAAAGCGAGTTCGACTGTTTTTTCTAATCTTTCGAGAAGCAATGGTTGATCACTACTATTTGTTCATCAAGAGATAACTTTCTGAATGAAAATGAGAATAAAAACAGGTCCTAATGTACTTGATCTAATACACATCAAATGTTTTCAGCTGTGTAAAATGTATACTAATACACTACGGGTAAATAAAAAAAAATCGTATACTCTCTAGAACTGATATTGTAATATTTCATTAATACATATTCTCCAGTCGAAAAAAAAAAAGAACCAACTAAGCATTTTTATCACTATTTTTGTGCACCCATGAGTGCATCTGACCAAATATCAGTTTTATATTCAAGAAGAAAAATAAAATCAATTTTTCTTTGACGCTAACTAATTTGACGTCTGTTCTTGAGTAGTCATTTGAGTAGGTATCTGTAAATTTGTACATGCTGTCACGATTCAATACACACTAGTTTGATTTAAACTTGAAACTAACTAATTTGATGTCTGTTTTCGAGTAGTCATTTGTGTAGATATTTGTAAGTTTGTCCATGCAGTCACTTCGAGCAGTCTAAAACTAGAATATTTTGAAATTCAAGCACTTTTATTTCAATATGCAAGCGGACAAAAAACAGGAGAAACAAATTACGCAAATGAGTTGTAGCACAACATTTCTCCGAAATAGTTTCCAATTTAAATAAGTTGTAAAAAAAAGTAAAGCAAGAACGATTTTTATACAATACTTTAAAAAGTAAAATGTTAACTAGATAATATAGAAAACAATATTATTTTCATCTGAAGATTTATTTAATTTTTTAACCATTGCGAAACTAAACCAAACCGTAAGAAATTTGTCCAAAAAGGTTTTGACTTTACATTTTAACACTTGCCAAACACAAAGGTGAGTAACAGTAATTTTGTAGTTGATCATTAAAATCAAGATTTTACAAAAAAAAAAAAAAAAAAAAAAAATGCAACAACAGTAAAAAAAATTTATAATTCAGTTTTTCTTTCGTTTCAAATCCATTTTACTTTGCTTCAATATACTGTTACGCGTTCGGTGTCAACTTCAAACTTTCTTTAAATGACTACACAGTTCTTGAGAAAACACAGGAGATTTATTTACAATTATGTACAAGAAATATCGTTAACAACTGCTAAATTAACCATAGCAATTCGGCAAATCTCAATTAACACCGTAAACGCAACGGTAAAACACGTATTTACATTAAAATACGCAAAAACACAGCGCGAAGCGCAACGAGAAACGAAAAACGAAACTCCACAGTTAGAAAGCAAACCAACTAACTCATTCACAAGACGCCCTGCGTTTTATACCAAGCGAAGAAATCTCTAGAAAATCCTACAAAGTTTTACAAATTTCTCATATCTTCTTTTTATTACATTGACAAACCTTATCGTTCAGAAATGGGGGGACCGTATACTTCAGTCGAATGTAAGGGGATTGTATATTCATTACAAGAAACTCTTTACAGGTATGTTTTTAAGCATGCTTTTTCAGAAAAAAAAAACTTTTAAAATTTCGGAAACAACCCCATTATTATTTCCACATCTTAAAGTGAACATTAATTGACTATTCAACTCCAACAGAGACGATGAAGCTCTTAACTCCGCTTGTGCAAAATTTGATATTCATACCTTTATTTTCGGATAATCGCTCTCATCCTGTAGCTCTTAAATCAGCCAGGGGATAATAAGTGGTTGCGTCACATTCTCTCATCCCATTAGTTAACAGAATTACCGGTTCAAGTACACTGCTCGCTTAACTTTAATGTGATGTTTCGGTATGTTCATTATTGTGGGTAGATTTATGTTTACCATTAAAGTCATCCTTGTTATGATACTACTCACGGGAAATGCTGTGAGAACAAAAGTTTTCAAATGTTTAAAATCTTCTCTGTGCCTCCCCCCCCCTTTTTTAGCCTACTTCCCCAGTAAAAGTCAGAGAAAGACGAAAAAACATGAAAGAAGGCTTAATGCAGCTTGAAAATATTACAAAAAAAAGTCAAAAATAAAAAAAATAATAAATAAATATCGAAAAATAAAAAATTGGAAAGTAGGGTATTGAGATAGGGAAAAATGTCTGTCGGTATGTCTGTCTGTCCCCCCCCCTAATAACTTTTGAGTGAATATTCCGATTCGAACAAATTTTTTTTTGTTCGAAAAATCTCGGCGAGGACACTTTATTCCTATATTTCTTTTTTTGATTTGAACTATTTTTTTGTTCAATTTTGAACAGTTCAAAAAACTTAACATTAGCGCCTACGGCGAAATTCAAGGCAATTCCAAACTGTGAGGCAAATTTGCTTCAAGCAAATTTTGTTGGAAATAGCTCTTGACGACCCCGTTTTTAAGGACTGCGGTAAAATTGAAATTTTTGATCAAAGTTTCAAAAACAATTTTATTATTCCGCTTTGTAGTCCGATTCATTGGCTTTCCAAAACTGTCTTACTTTTTACATTGCGTGAATTACAACTGGAGTTTCAGCTGTATTATTCAAGTCTTACTTTTAACTCCAGACCGGAAGTTGCATTTTGAATGCGTTTTCTGAAGAATGTTATTTTTGAAGAAGGCTGTCTACTGTAACAATGATATCCGAAAAAGTTATTCAAGTATTGATAGGATATTTTCTGAGATAGTTTTTGTAATATGCTTGATGTTTTCCTCTAGAAACCAATCTGAATTACACAGAGTGTATCAGTACAGCGTTTGCAGACTTTCAAAGCAGATAGAGTATACCTAGACGATAAAACTACGTAGCGATGCATGGTCGGAAGTGACGGCGCGGTAGTGACGACACAAATCATCAAAAAGACAAGACACGAATAAGAGAAGAAAACATGTTTATTACCTTTAGTACAGCAAAAAGCTAAGAAAAAAGAACATGAAGGAACCAACAATCGTCATCAAAGTAGGTGTTCGAAACTACGCCGGAATTCGTGATGCATGCCTCACATCTCCGGCGCATTGAAAATCGAACGTGAAAGCGAGCGCGGCAAGAAAAACCGCGTGTGCGCATGCACCGTCATCTGATGCTTCGGTTTACGTAACGACATCTATCGTGTACACCAGACCAAAACTTACCAGCATTATTGTTGTGTTGAAAATAATAAACATGTTTTCTCCTCTTATTCGTGTCTTGTCTTTCTTGTGCTTTGTGTCGTCACTATCGCGTCAGGAAAGCGTTTCCGACCATGCATTGCTGTGTGATTTCCCATCGTCTAGATGTACTCTGTCTGCCCAGAAAGACTGTAAACGCTGTACTATACACCCTGTAGAATAAAGTACTATTTTTATGTGAAGGTTTTTTTTTTTTTTAAATTTTAAACTCAGTGTAGGAATTTTGTTCAGCTATGCTTCAAAATTGTTTTGGAGAAACAAGATATGTTTTAGAGCAAAAGACACACACAAGTGTCATAAAAATGTATTCTTACGAAGATTTATGTGTGATAAACACTTAATTTGGTCCATAGCTGTTAGCGCAGGACACGTAAAAACGCTATATTTCTGCAAATTTGTCAAATTCAAAAATAAATAAATAAATAAACTTTTGAAAGTTTATTTAGATACATATTTTTTTCATTTTTGAAACATATGCAGTTAAAAAATAACATTAAAAAAAATCCAAGTTATTTTTTGAAAAAATGCCTTTTAGCACAGTTGGGTACCTTAAAGGGTACGTTTACTCAACATATGTGAACTCCAAAACAGAGAAAGTCATAAATCTAGATGAGTCACGGATCTAAATATTTGATACATTAAAAATAAATAAATAAACGGATGGCAATATAAAAGCTTTCGCATATAATGGTACAATAAATATGTTTCTCTAAATAAACGAAAAGGTGGGAAGAGAGAAATAAAAACTCATAAATAAATAGTTAGGAATAAAATTACACGGCTAACCAAATTAGCCCAAATTGATAAATTTCGTATTTTTCTGAAGTACCGTAAAACCGTACAACGTTAGACCAGTGTTGCAACTTTAGACCATTGAAAGAATCTGGTAGTATGTGCCAGGTAGTGGTCGATGGAGCAAAGCTAAAGTCTTTAAAAGCGAGCTGATGTGTGCATCACATGACTTCCTTTTACTCCAATTCATTGTCATTTCCCCATTATTGGCAATTTTAATGTGACTCAATTGTTTACTCTCTAAATATCACCAACAGTGCCCAAATTAAAACCAAATTTTTAAAAAAAGAAAAAAAAAATTCCAAATTTGTCGCCAAGTTGGCGGCAAAACTTGGCGACCAAAAGTCTGGCGATATATCGCCAAGTGTCCGACAAATTATAATACAACTTGAGTTTACATCGAAATTAACCATGATTTCCCCCGAAAAAAGGGCAAAAGACCCCCTTAGAAACATCCGAATGCAACCAAAAGTGAAGGTGCACAACTAGACCCTACTATGAGTCTACGTACCAAATTTCAACTTTCTAGGACATACCGCTTTTGAGTTATGCGACATACATACACACATACGCACATGCATACGTACACACAGACGTCACGAGAAAACTCGTTGTTATTAACTCGTGGATCGTCAAAATGGATATTTCGGGTGTCTGTACGTTCCTAGGCATATATCCACGTGTGATCGGGTCGGAAACAAAACTCAACATTCATTAGGGGGTGAGAAAAATGGAAATTAAGGCCGATTTTTGAGTGAAAATTTTTTCGTGAATACAATACTTCCTTTTTTGAAAAAGGAAGCAAAAATCAATAGTTTCGCAAGTATTGCCCAGCGAAGCTCATGTTGTTTACTCCAAGCTCCAGTGTTATCATTCTCGTGTCAACATTCGTGTTGGGAGGTTTTTTGAAATTTTTGCCTCAGCTCTCTAAGTCTCCTTCAAAACCTATATTTGCCGTTCGAATTCTCCGAAGATAAGTTTATTACTTTATTACTTAGGTATTTAAAATGATCTAGCCTTATCGGCGAATCCTGATGCTGCTTTGGTTTCGAAGTAAACAAAATATGGGAATTCGAGTTTACTGTCGTTTGTCAATATTTTGTGAAAACTTTTGTATTGTTTTGCGCATTTTTATTTTTTATTTTTCGGGTTTTCTTTGGTTTTAGACATGAATCCAGGGAAAAGAAAGAAGATAGGCGGCTGTCCTTACCTCAACTATTCGCCTGAACTGATGGAAAAGGAGATCCAAGAAATCAGGAGCAACCAAATTTCAACAAGGAAGGCAACAAAGGGTCAACTTTGGTGTTGGCATCATTCCTTCGATGTCATCTGGTACTTAAAAAAATGTATCAAGCCCCTGTAAAATAAACGATAAACAAAAGTAACCTTGCAAAAAAATAAATAAATAAATAAAATAAATAAAATAAAATAAAGAAATAATAATTAAAAAAATAAAATAAAATAAAATCCAGGAGTAGGTATTTACTAATTGCTTTTCATACTATCTAACGTTCCTATTCATATATCTGAATAAAATATTGTATTTTTCGCAATTGATTTTACTTAAGAGAACCAGAAATTGACTCAAAAAGTATAAAAAATTTATGATATTGGAAAAAGTAAGTACAAAAAATTTTTCTTTTAAAGTAATTTTTGTAGTGTACGAGATTGGAACAGAACGATCTACGCATTGTAACTTTAGACCGGAGCGGTTTAGCAATGCATATTAAGGAAAATATGAGGTGGTCTAAAGTTGTAACCACCATGTACAAACTTTATACCATTATACAAAAAATTCCCTCTCCTTTTGTGTGTAATTTAGATTTTTTTTCGAAGTGTTACTCTACAGCTGAGATGTATGGTAGTATAAGGTTAAACCCTCAATCTTTTTTCGCGAAAAATAAGGAAAATATGAAGAAAATTACACATAAAGTGGTCTAAAGTTGTACGGTTTTACGGTATTGTAACTATAGTTGGGACAAACTTAACCTGGCAGCATTATGAAGGCTGCGCAGATCCTAATCACAGCATTATGACGCTGCCAGGTTAGGTTTGCCCCAATTATTAGCACGTGACGATTTGTACCAGATTTTTAAACTACGCAATTGTCGAAAGTAACTAAACATACCACACCCTATTTAAAAATGGTAATAATCTACTCATTTAGTGAAAATGTTAGAAACGGGGCTTAGGAGTAGTGCATGATTTGTATTTTTATGATTAGTAGTGTCAGTGCTACATATTTAAGTGTTAAAATTTCAAGCTGAATTATTACCAATTGCTTAAAAAAAAATAATTACAGAACTTATGTATGTTTAGATTTAAAACGTTTTGCACGTGAGACGGAGGTTATTACAGGGTGATGAGAAATAACTTGGACACACATGATACATTATGGGTGCATTCGGAAACAAGGATCGGTCGCCTCGGTGCCGCCGCAAGCGTTCGGAAACGTTTGCGGTCGATCCGGTGACGTCACTTAACCGCGTTCGGAAACGCTGCGGTCGTTTTTTGGCGGTCGACTTGGTCTGGAAGCTGTTAGCGAGGTCACATACGTCACAAAGTCTGCTTTGGCCAATCCGGTCATGTTTAATGTTTCGATCGTAACGCACGTGACTTTCCCCATCACGAAAGTTACGCTTTGATTGAAGCGTCGTTTGCTGCTGAACTAGAACTACCGCGGTGTAACCACGAGCGTTCGGAAACACAGCTGTTCTACCAGGTTTCCTAGAGAAATTCCAAATACGTCATAACCACACCGGTCTAACCACGCGGTGTAACCGGTGAATCGTTTCCGAACGCAGCCTATAATTTTAATGCTAATGCAAATATTAAGACCAAACTTCGAAATAAATGTGAATACATTATTTCGTCTAATATATTTACAAATTTTCAAAATGGCTATCTTTAGTCTCAATACTGAGCTTTAAACGCGTCACAAAATTTTCTGCTCTGGACCGCAACTCACTTAATGATAGTTTATCCCATTCTTGCACAAGGATTTCATTAGGGATGGATGTTGTTGTTGTTTTGGGCCAGCTGGCTGGCAATTTGGGGTGCGTTGCTTCACTTTTCCAACTGTACAGTAATTTGGTGTGAAGTCTGACTTCCACAGTACGCACATGACACAGGGACCCGTTTATAGGGTAAGTAACCATTCACAGCACATTCACACAAAGGAAGGACAAGGACAGGAGAAAGGAAGGACATCCATGCCCGAGTCGAGATTCGAACCCGGGACCATCTCATCGTAGTCAGACTGCTTTGACCACTAGACAAGGCGGGCAGCACTTCGTTAGGGATGCCATAGTTTTATGAGGTTTAGCACACACCCTCGTCTCCAAGATGGACCAAAGAGAACACTCCATTTAGTTCAAATCTGGGGAATACGGTGGCCACTCTTGAGCTTTAGTCTGCAAAATGTGTCTTGCACCAGTTTTGAGTGCTTTTAGCTCTGTATGCAGGTGTTAAATTCTGTTGTAAGGTCTATCTTTGGTTTGAGAATAACTTTTGCGACTAAGGTAAGGCAACCTTTTCCAAAATGAGTTGGCGGAATGTTTCTTTATTAATCTTTATCCCTTAAGGGGTCACAGTACCTTCAAGACATTTTTTTTTAGTTTAAGTACATTTTGTTTTCCTTTGAAACCATATAATGCGCACTTACTTTGCATTCAATAATTTATTTTGGATTTTTTTCAACAATGGCCAGATTTTTTAAAAACAAAAAACTTAGAAAAATTTTAATTTTTTAAAAACATTTAAGGCTTTTTTGTTTTTGAACTGAAAAAAAAAAGTTTTTGCTAAATGATCACAAAAATCACCTCTAAAAATCTGTGCTGCCATTTGCTTATATGTTTATTAGAAAACTTTCTGTGATTAATTATGTAGAAAATCGTATTTTTTTCGTTAAAAAAATTGTTTTTATAGGTATAACACGCTCTAAGCATTTGAGTTTTTTTGTAAAATGATTATCCAATGCACAGTTTTGTTAAATATATTATCCTGACCGCAAAAAGTGTTACTTTAAAAATGTATCTTTAATTGAAGAAAATACTTAGGGATTCTAAAGACATAAAATCGCAAAAAAAAAAAACGATCATCGAGAAAAAGCAACTCAGTTTTTCTTTTGCTGAGGAACACATAGCGAGCATGACCTAAAGCCACTCAATACTTTTCAAATACTTGAACTAAAGCTATGAAACTTTTTCCCTGTGTTTTAAATAATTTTTAGCTCTGTAATAAGCAATAAAATTATTTTTAGTCGTTTGATCATTATTCAGATACTGTAACCCCTTAATCAACAAAAGCAATTGGTGTTTTCCCTCTAGCACGTATCCAACCCAAAACCATCACAGATTGGGGTCATTGATGCCATTCAACAGTGTAAGAAGGTAGTAGAGACAAGGGTGTGCGCTAAACCTCATAAATTTTTGGTATCCCTAACAAAACCCTTATGCAGGGAGTGGGATAAAATATCAGTACGAGAGTTGCAGCGGGGCTGCCGCGGCTTAAATGAAAAGCAGCTGCTCTCCGTCTACTTTCGCAGCGGCCTCGGTTGCGGCATGTAGTTGAAAATTTTATAACACGTTTAACGCTCTGCCACTTTGAAAATTCACAAAAATATTGCTCGAAATAATGTGTTCATATTTATTTTGAAGTTGTCGTAATATTTTCATTAGTATTAAAATTACAGTGCTGGCCAAATTATTAGACTAAGACGGTTTTAGAAGCAAATTCTTTATTGATTACATAACTGTAGACACATTTACGAACAGTGAAATAATTATCTAATATTTATTTAGTATGCATTCCCTTGTTCTTGATGAGCATTTTAAGTCTTTTCGGCATACTTTTCACAAGGTTTACACCATTTCTTAACTTTTTAGAAAAGGAGGTAAAAAATTGTTTATACTCACTATTATATATACTCACAATACTCACTAATTACCTAAAACTAACTTTAAATATAACAAAACACACTAATAAAAAGAACTAGTGAACTGTTTAAGCTGGTTGTGGTTATGTTCCTGGTAGGTAGATAAACAAAGAACATAAACAAAGCAGACAGTGCTGCCACCTGCAAACATTAAATTATGCTAAAATAACGTAATGATGAGTGTACAGTATGTACTGTACTTTAACAGTAAAATAAATGGTATTTTAGTACAAATAGTGTACAAAAAACAAACTCTTTAGTCTAATAATTTGGCCAGCACTGTATCATGTGTGTAAAAGTTATTTCTTGTTACCCTGTATATAAACATCAACATCACAACCTTTCGAACATATATATGCAATTAATTGTTTGACTGACCGTACATGAGTAAAAAAAGAAAAAAAAAATTGAATTTTGGCATCTTGAATTCAAATTATGTTTTTCGCAATCACGAGAGTGTGTATGTAGGCGTGTGTGTTTGTGTGTGGGGGGTATGTGTGTTTGAGTGTAGGGGGTATGTGTATGTGTGTGGGGGGTATGTGTGTGTAGGCATATGTGTTTGTGTCTGTGTGCAGGCATGAATGTGTAGGTAGTTATGTGTATGTGTGTGTGTATGTTTTTGTGTGTGTCTATGTGTAGGTGTTTGTATGCGTGTATGTATGTGTTTGTGTATGTAGGTGTATGTGTGTGTAGGTGTATGTGTTTGTGTATGTGTTTGTGTGTGTGTAGGTGTATGTTTGTGTGTGTGTGTGTGTGTGCGTGTGTGTGTGTGCGTGCGTGTATGTATGTGGTAAGTGTAGGACATGGATGCAACCTGGAGACGGCTTTCGCTAGAGGAGCAGCATCGTGAGGAGCCGGTCGACGGTGACAGGGTGCGGAGGGTGGCGGTGGGAAAATAAAATCAAAGGACATCAAAACAGTCAACTGAGAACAATAAGCAATCGTGATTGCTCAAAAAAAAAAAAAAAAAAAAAAAAAAAAAAAAAAAAACGGCGATAAGCATATCCACAGGGCTGTCCATAAATGACGTCACAGCTTTTTTCAACAAACTTGACTCCCCCCACCTTTGTCACAAAGGTCACATTTCACCTTAACCCTTAACAAGTGGAGGGAAGCTCCACTTGTCACATTTCACGCCGTTTTTCATAACTAGGTTTTTCATCAGTTGCTATGATAAATGCGTGATATCCACGATACAACGTCCAAAAAAATTTATTACGGACCACATTTAACCCCTTCAGTCGGAATTATGAAATATTTGACCAAAAATGTTGATATTTGGTACACAGTGTTTTATGGTAAAGGGTATCCTATAGACAAAATTTTGTGTTTGTAGGAGAAAAATTAAAAGAGTTATGGCACGTCCAATATTCTGGACTTATATTTTTGAAATCAATATTTCATATACAAAAACGATAAAATACCAAACAAACTTTATTATAAAATGTTCTACAAACAATTATAAAACATAATATAAGCGTTTGAAACGATTAATTAAAGATTATATATTTTTAAAAAAATCAGGAAAAAAAACTCGTGTTTCAGATGAAAATCCATGATTGGAAAAATGAGCCGATCTTATCTCTCAATCCTTATATGTCAGTGTTGTCAATCCCAAAACGAAAAATTATTTCACAGATTATAATAAGCAGAATGTAAAGAGTCAACTACAAAAAAATCAACTAATTAAATCAATTATTAAATGATTAGCAGCTGTTTAAAGTGGTTGTCCGATATACCGGGCACCAGGTCTGAAGGGGTTGATTGAAAATGAAAATTAATGAAAATTATGAAAATTAATTTTAGGCAAATGTTTTATAACAAAAAAAAAAAAAAAAAAAAAACAAAAAACAATTATTACAAAATAGTTTTAACAATTATGTGACTTTAGGGTTTGGTGAAATTGAATGACTTTTCCGGTCTTAATTGCTCCAGAAATATTTTTTAATGTGGTTATTTTAAGACAAAAATATTTGAAAACCATAGATCAATGGCAGTGGAAATCCAACACGAGATAAAAACCCAAAATGTAATTTTGAATATTAAATAATTGTCACCCCCGTATTTTTACGTCAAAAGAAATCGTTTACACAATTTTGCTGAGGAAAATAAATAGGCTACAATTAAATAATTTTGATTTCTTTCCAACAGGGATTTAAAAACTTCGCAGTAAAGTTTGTTTCATTTTAAACAATGAAATTAATTTTTTGTTAACCGATACTTTGAAAACATATAAAAACATTTCCAGTGTTCAGCAAGAAAATGATTTGCATTTTTATTAAATTATCTCTAAGTCGTGTAAGACACTAAAAAAAAAAAAAAAAAAAAAACTTTATGAAATGATAGAAAACATCAAGCTGCTGTCCCCCCCCCCCCGAGGAATGCTTTTTAAAGGATCAAAAGAAAAATCCTTCTTGAATTCAATTTCATTAATCTACTAGAGTATTTTCTGTAGGGAGGAAGGAATACGCTCTGAAAGAAAGTTCTGATTTTATTTTTGGAATGGACGACAGGTTTTACTGCATTAATTACAATCCTGTTTGTGAAAATTGCAACACCATGAAGGAAGCATCATAATTGAGTGAAATTTAATACACAGTTGAGTGGTAATGGTACAAATAAATGATTACATTTTCAAACCAAACAATAAAAAGAGATAGAAATTAGTATTTTGTGCGGCCACCACGCGCCGCAATAAGAGCTGCTACACGGCTCAGCATGGAGTGAAACAAAGTTTGAATATCTGCCTGCGGAAGAGTATTCCACATTGTTTGTATGCGCAACCAAAGTTCGTCTGTCGAAGCAACAGGACGAGGATCACGAGCGAGACGCCGCCCAAAGAAATAACACATGCTCAATCGGTGACATATCCGGGGAAAATGCAGGCCAAGGAAGAAGCTGTACCTGCTGCGAATCCAGGTAGGATTTGACAGTCCTGGCGACATGTGGATGGGCATTATCCTGCTGGAATACAGCCCCTGGCAATCCTTGCAGGAAAGGAATAGCTTGGGGTTGTAAAACTTCGTTTATGT
The DNA here is from genome assembly GCF_026930045.1 of Uloborus diversus. Taxonomy (NCBI): domain Eukaryota; kingdom Metazoa; phylum Arthropoda; class Arachnida; order Araneae; family Uloboridae; genus Uloborus; species Uloborus diversus. Next base: position 8,246,730 of record NC_072736.1, on the reverse strand, counting down.
ATCGGGTACGGTTCAAATTGCCCACAATTCTGCCCCGTTCAAACTCCGAAATTTGCTCAAATTTCGCTTTCTTTCGTCGAAGAGGCACAATAAAGATTCAGCTAACGTTTACTCTAGCATATAAGCACCGATAATCATACACGACTTGCTACAGCCGTCTATTTATATTCGGTTCGATTCGCCGTTCAGAGGGCGCTGCTCAGCATAAGCATGCGCTACCGGTCTGCAATTCTAATCATTTGCATATTATGCCCTACTTTACATTTCCTGCAATTTTCAGCTCTTTCGCCTAAGTCCTTCGTGGTGTTGCAATTTTCACAAACAGGAGTGTATAATAACCTGTATTAATTTTGTTACTCCGGCTGATAAATAAGACAAATTGCTTTGTCCTTGGTCAATTTTTTGCTTTAAAATGATGAACACGTGCTTAATTTCATTAAAAACTGGGGACTGTGTTGGTTCCTTCCGATTTAGTTTTACACATAGTCAGTGGCGCACACAAGGGAGGGGTCCAGGGGGTCCGGACCCCTCCCATAGATCTTGCTCCCCCCCCCCGATTGATTACGATTCTATGTATTTTGTACGTAGAATAATTTCAAACAAAGCTTCAGTTCTAATTAGGGAAAAAAAAAAAAACCCTCATGTTAAAAGATTTTTAAAAATTGTATTGTGCACTTTTCCTATAACGAATTGCCTGTAAGAAGCAGAATTGTGATTATTCGAGTAAATGAATGCACTGTAATAACCATGCTTTTAGTTTTGAAATTACAGACTAAAATCAGAGTCTGTGAACTTTTGAATTCATTTTTTAAATTATGATAAAAGTAAAATCGTAAATTATTTTGCTTTCTGTTTATTTATTTAAGTATATTTCATTAAATAATGCGAATTATTTATTCATTAGAGTATTTTTTACAGTTCTTCGTTCTCGTGAATCGATAAAATCAAGTCAATAGGAATGGGACTTTCGACCTTGGACCCTCCCCTTGTAAAATTCCTGTGTGCACCACTGCACATAGTTCTTAATTGCAATAAGCTAACTGTGTATTGTCCGTTTTCCATGTGAAGGCATTTGACGCCTCCTTTGTCACGTGGTATCCGATGATTCTCTTTTGCTGTTTTCGGCGAAAGATATTGTTACAAATTCTGTAAATAGTAATTATTTTTGTGATTAATTTGTTATAAACTGGCTAAATTTGACGTTTATTCCATTATTCTTCATCTAAAAATTATTGTAGTAACTAAACCTGTAAATAGTTTCTTGTAATGAATATACAATCCCCTTACATTCGAATGAAGTATATGGTCCCTCCATTTCTGCACGCTAAGATTTCTGAATGGAATAAAAAGAAAATATGAGAAATTTGTAGAACTTAGTAGGATTTTCTAGATATTTCTTCGCTCGGTATAAAACGCCGGACGTATTGTGAATGAGAGCAGAGTCAGTTGTGCTTTTTAACGGTCTGAGATTCGTCTGGGCATTTGTTTTGTTTATTGTGAGGCATTTTGCGCTGTGTTTTTGCGTATTTGTATTTAAATACGTGTGCCATTGTTGAGTTTACGGTGTTATCTGGTATTTGCTTAATTGCTGATGATTGATTTAGCAGTTGTAACTACATTTCTTTTACATAGCTGTACTGCCGTGTGCAGGTAAAGGGCAGTAACTGCAAATTTTTCATTTTTCATTTTTTTGCATTTTTGTCATCTATTGTACGTTATCTTTACTGTACAAGCTCGCTTATTTGGTTTCCGCTGAAAAAAAGGCGCGAAAAAGACGTCTAGTTCCAATATTTCCCTATTGTTAGCATTGAATCCAAAACGCGTTTCTTCAAATATCTCGAAAACTCATTTCTGCAGATACTGCCGTTTACCTGCACGCGGTAGTGTAAATCTGTGCCTTTCTCAAGAACTGTGTCACCATTTAAAGAAAGTTTGAAGTAGTATCACGAATTCTTAACAATATATTCAGATCATATCATTTTTTGAGCAATCTAGATTACTTATTGTTCTCACTTGACTGTTTTGATGTCTTTTGATTTTATTTTCCCACCGCCATCCTCTGCAGCATCACCGTCGACCGGCTCCTCACGATGCTGCTCCTACAGCGAAAGCCGTCTCCAGGTTACATCCATGTCCTACACACACGCGCATACATACACAACTTCACACGCACGCACGCACACATGCAAACACACACATACACAAACACATACACACAACTACCCACACATTCATGCCTGCACACAGACACAAACACATATGCCTACACATACATACACATACCCCCTACACACAAACACACATACCCCCACACACAAACAACACGCCTACATGCACACACTCGTGATTGCGAAAAACATAATTTGAATTCAAGATGCCAAAATTCAAATTAATTTTTCTTTTTTTTTCGTAAAAACAGCAGTTTTTAAAATGTAAGAATAACTCAGTTGACAACAGACAAGTGAAGCAAGTGATGTAAAGGACACTAAGACTTTTTTCACGTTAAAATGCGCGTCTAAATTAAAGTTTTCTGGTTGTTTTATTTAGAAGCGCGTGGATTGTTTACCGATCACCTCCGCGTAAAATGGAACTCTGCGTTTAAGAAGGCGGGACGAAGTGCCTTCTCGTGAACACGGACAATAGTAGGGAAGTTTAAAGGTTTTAGAAACTCGAGTTAGAATAATTGTGCTCTCGCATGGAGATTTGTAAACCCAATACGTAATACAGACGACGGTTTGAAAAAAAAAACCATATGCTGCGCAGCTTTCAAAGAAAATGCAGGGAAAAAACTTAAAGGAATAGACGGAGGGGTAAAAAACACATTTTAAAAAAGATACGTGAAAAAAAAAACTTTGAGGAATAGATGGAGAGAAAGAAACATGTACTAAAGCCTTCAGGGAATGGATGAAAAGAGTATTTGTCCAAGAAAGGATTTTTCGTAAACCATTGGTGTACCTAGCATGAGTGACACCCGGGGCGGTAATTAGTGGTGTCACCCCCCTCCCCACCCCCACAAACGCAAAAGGAAAAAAAAAGTCAACATAAAATTCATGCAATTTTAAAAAATAATTACATTTGTGTTGTTACGAAATAGGGGTATACAAAAAAAAAAAAATAAATAAATAAAAAATAAAAGTGGGGGTCCGGGGGTTCACCCCCCGAAAATTTTTCAAATTTGTAGTCTTAAAACTGCCTTTTGTCTTCATATTTTTTGAAAACTTGCATTTCCACTTTGCGTGTCACCCGCCAGACGGGTGACACCCGGGGCGTACCGCCTCCCCTCGTAGCTACGCCACTGCGTAAACCAAAATCAAGTAATGTTGCGAAATTCATGTGTCACAATTTTGATAATGTTTCTGATCTATTGACGTCAGATGAAGTACTACTGACATTTAGTAATATCGATTTTTATTTACTAACTCTCAGTTATAAAAAAATTTACAGTGCAACTAGATTGAAAATGAATCCACATCACAATGAGTCTGTAGGAATGGAAATTCTAATGGGATGAATATTAGAAGTGTATGTGATTATCCTGCTATACCTTGACTTAGTATTAGACCCAATCAGAAAAAAATAAAGAAAAATAGAAAATGATGTTTCGGTATTCAAAGCTAAAAAGCTAAAATTCTGTAAAAGTGTTGGTTATCAAAAAAGGTATTTTCATTATTTTTGTTTATTACGTCTTTATGAAAGAGATCAAAGATTTGAGAGGTAAAAAAAAAAAAAAAAAAATAGAAAACTCATGTGCAATAAAATGAAATAAAGTAGAAAAACAAAATTAAAAATGTAAGGTAACAGAATGAAATAAGTTGTAAAGTATACCTTTGTACGTATATCCCTTACATTTAGTTTATAAGGTAAGTATTCCACCTTTATATGTACAATAAAAAAATAAATAAAAAATGAAATAAAGAAATTAAATGATGTAAATAAAAAAAATGAAACATATAAATAAAAATGATGCAAATAAATTTTAATGAAATAAAAAAGTAAATGTGCTGGAAATAAATAATAACGAAATGAATAAATAAAAATGAAATAAATAAATAATAATGAAATGAATGAATAAAAACGAAATAAATAAATAAAAATAAAACAAACAAATAAAAAGAAGTAAAACGGCGAAATGAATACTAATGTAAAAAAATGAAACAGATGAGTTTATAAATCTTTAAGTATTTTACTTTTCAATGCATAGAAAAGTTAAAAGAAAAAAAAAAAAAAAAACCTAAATACTCCACTTTGCAATGCACCGACCAATCAAAACTACCGAAGCAAGTGTTTTGCTAATCACTCGTATTAACATCTCTCGTAGGTACAAACACTGTTTATTAACTTTAATCTTCCCCTTCTAGGCAGGCGAATTTAATCCCGCCGAGCTGAATTAATTAAATTCATTTCCAAATTAATTAGAGCCGCTCTGTCATTTATAATCGCCTAAAAGGAATATTAATTGTCCTCTAGGTCTACCGAGTTGACCGAAAATCAGTAGGAATGGCGGGAACAGGGGCAAGCAGATTATATTGAATTTTCAAATGGAGCAGTCGTCGTGCTTAATGAATTTCTTTTCAGCTGGTGTTCAGTGCAATATCGACCCACAGTTGTTGTAATGCTTGTTCTCATTATTCTTCAGCCTATTCAAATCTTTTTCTTTGATTGGAAAAGCTTTTTTGTTTATTTTCTGGACAATTAATCATGCAACTACACGGATAACTAACAAGATTATGTGAAATTTAATCTGAAATATTTTTGAAATTAAATAACTCGAATGCTTCAATGAAAAAATTCTCTATTTCTATCAGAGGTTTTTTACTTCCTTTTACAAAAAAGGAAGTATTGTATTCGTGAAAAAACTTTCACCCGAAAATCGACCTTAATTTCCCTTTTGCTCACCCCCAAATGAATGTTGAGTTTTTTTTTCAACCCGACCACACGTGGATATGTGCCTAGGAACGTACAGACACCCGAAATATCCATTTCGATGATCCCCGAGTTAATTACAACGAGTTTTCTCGTGACGTCTTTATGTACGTATGTATGTGCGTATGTGTGTATGTATGTCGCATAACTCAAGAACGGAATGTCCTAGAAAGTTGAAATTTGGTACGTACACTCCTAGTGGGGTCTAGTTGTGCACCTTCCTTTTTGGTTGCATTCGGATGCTCTAAAGTGGGTCTTTTGCCCCTTTTTTGGGGGAAATCATTGTTAATTTCGATGTAAACTCAATTGGTGTTATAATTTAGCGGACTCTTGGCGATATTTCGCCAGTCTTTTGGTCACCAAGTTTTGTCGCCACCTTAGCGACAAATTTGGCGATCTAAGTTTTTTTTTATTTTTTAAATCTCTTTTCACTTTGGCCACTGTTGGTGATATTTAGAGAGTAAACTATTGAATTATATTAAAATTGCCACTAAATGAGAAAAAGACATTAAATTGGAGTAAAAGGAAGTCATGTGATGCACACATCATCTCGTTTTAACTTCTAGGATTAAGATGAAAGTCAACAAGACAGTTTTCAAAAATGGGGGTGGAGAAGATTTTTTTGAAATAAGCATTCCCTAGTCTATTATGAGTGTTTTAATCGTAAAAAGAAATTCTTGTACAAAAATACTTACCCTTTTTCTTGCTGTTTTTGTCAATGATGTCAATAGAGCAGCCCCAAGTACATTTCAGGAGCGGCTCATGAGAAAGTGAGGCCTCCACATAAGGAGGAGTTTGACTTGGTCTCGATAGATGGCAGCAATACCTCCACAATTTAGATACAGTTCTGAAGGGGAGGGAAGTGTCAATGAACTATGCATAAATGGTAACTGTTAGTGACCTACCACAGGGTTTTTGGACAGCACTTTTCCAGAAATTTAAGTTATACAACTACATTTGTAGGTATTTAGCGATGTCGATTTCTAACAAGGGGCCATACTAGTCCAATAACATATTCACCTGGCTACAGAAGGCCAAAATCATTACCAAAAAAATAAAGTTTAAATTTAATAAAGTACATGGGTGGCTAAATTGAACCACACGTTAGTTTTGCATAAGATCTTTCCGGTTGTTTTAATCCGTTTTCAAAATATTTTGTTAAGAATTTGCAGCATTTTCCCCTCTTAACACAACGGAATGCTTTATTCTACTTTTTTATGTTTCCAAACTAAAACTTAAAATTCATGTTTTCTTGAAATTACTTTTGACAACGTTTTTCTTTTCATTGTTTAAGAACTTTCCAAAATCATACTAACACACTGCAAAGTTTTCTCTTGTGGGATTAACTACTCATCTTTCAACTAGTAAGCAACAAAGGGATTAGGGAATTAAATAAGTATCAAAATATTGGTTTTGAGTTGTTTGTACCATATATTTAGTTATGTTTATTTGAGGAAATATTCCTATTTTCAGTTTATCAGAATTTCGTAAAGTATTTTTTAAAATTTTATTTGTGTGTCCTAAAATTGATTTCGGCATTAATTTTAGCCAGAAGTTATGGCTATTTTCAAATTCTTTACCAAAAGAGCATCTACAACAATTTTGTTTTCCAACGTTAACAAAAAAAAAAAAAAAAAACATATGTTGGTAAGATTTTTCGTTTCTGCATACGGTTTCTGTTGATTTTGCGCTACTATCGAGTCGCCACAGTTTGATTTGTGGAAGCTGCAATTACACTTGTACTAAAGATTTTAATCAATTCATATTTGCGAGTTTAACTATAGAACACTTTAATCCTTCAAAACACAAGGATACTTTAGGTTTGCCTACTACAGTTCCTACTGTTTGCGTAAATGCTATGTTCATTAATTTTCACGGATATTCACTTTCTCTGCATGTGAACTATTCTTGCAATGAAGCCATATTTACAGAAAAATATTAGCTCTTGGATACAGTTATAAACAGGGCTGCTGAGAACCAGAAATTTTAGAACCTTCGACTCCGACTCCTTTACCCCAAAATAAGTTCGACTCTGACTCCGACTCCATAAACACTTTTAATTGCAGACTTTGAGGAAAATTACCGGCTCTGACTCCGACTATTTTACTTTAAAATCAGTCCGACTTCGACTCTTTGACCCCGGCTTCACAGCTCCTGGTTGTAAATACTATGCGTAAGATAAATAAATACCTTTGTGCTGAACAGTAAAGTAAGAAAAACAACGTTAAAAAAGCACAAATTTGCCAATTACAGCAGACACGTGTTTCGGCGTTACAGGGAACGCCTTTTTTAATGCTAAAAGTGATGAGCTTATGGATAAAAAGACATCCGACAAAAGCCAAGAGCAGATAAGCATGCAGCTTAAAAGATAAAAATAGCGGATTAGCCAACCACCAATGAGAAAATTATAAACCGATCAGGAACCAATAGCAATGCAAGCAAAGGCCAAGAGCTTTCTCTTAGGTACGAAACCAAGAATGAAAGAATTCCATTGGGCAAAGATTAAGCCGAAGCTTAAAGAAAAAGAAAAGAAAATGTCAGTAACCGTGAACCGCAAGAACGGAAAAGCTGAATGGAAGAAAAAACCACGAAATAAAATAAACAGAAACAAAAAATATTCGAAAAAAGGAAAAAAAAAAGATAAATAGAAGGAAATTGGAGGGGGGATGTCAACAAGACAAAAAAGGGTAAAAATAAACAAAAGACGATAGAAAAAATGAATGGGGGAAAAAAGGGGAATGGGGAAAGGACAGTATTACAGATATGGGAGCCAAATGTTGGAAAAATATGGAACAGCTTTAAGATCATTAACTAAGTTAGAACTGTTCCTCAAAATATGAAAAGATTCGCAAAAGTCAAGATCTGATGAATTGGGGCATTTTTGGATGATCTGATAAGAGTTAAAATCTTGATTTTAATATTGATCGTATATATATATATGTATACACGTATATATATGTATATATGTATGACGTCACTTTGCTGAAGACGCACGGTTGAAACCGAAATATTTGTAAGTTTGTAAGTTTGTAAATTTTTGTAAGTTGATCCATTTTGTCAATTTTCTCTGTCAAAACCTCTATATATGTATATATGTATATATGTATGTATGTATGTATGTATGTATGTACAGCTTTGCGCTCTACAGGTCGCAATTTTGCTTTAAAAATCTGAAAAAAATTACACGTATTCTTTAGGTAATTGAACAGGCTAAGTTCGAAGATGGGCCCTCTAGGTCCAATAGCGGTGGAGCTTAAGCACGCTACAGCTCGAAAAACGTTGTTTTTCGTACGTTTTTGGCTCTATCTCGGTCCAGAAGCAAGCTACGAAGACGGGGTTGGTCTCAATCGATTCAGCGTAGAAAAATACATGTAACATGATACCCCACATGATGATGAAATTAGTCCCTACATTCACCCAGAAACGACTTACTTGATAGACAAGGAAAATGGTGAAAATTCGCATATTTAGTTATGCTGCATGACTGACTGTTTTTTTTTAACACGCTTTTATTAGCTTCACCTGTATGTATGTATGTATGTATGTATGTATCTTGTAATGGAATCTTGCAGCTCAAATTTCGCCCACTTCCTGCGATCGGATTCTTTTGAAATTTGGCACGCGATCTCAGACCCGATGACAATGCAATACTCTATAATCAAATTAATTAATTAACCCTTTTAATTGTTAGTTTCCTCCAATTTTAATTAATATTTTGGCATAAATCCAACAATGTGAAAAAGGAAAAATTTTAAAAAATACATCAAAAAATGCTCGCAAAAATTATTCAAAAATATCTACAAAAACCTTTAATTTTTCTGCATCAGACAAAATTTGTTCCAATGTTCCAAGGTAATTAGAACATGAAATATAATTGTTTTTAACTAATTTAATGCCAAAATTTAGGTGAGCCTTCCATTGGAAATTCATTGCTGATCAGACCATTGTTGAACAAAACTTTTATTCAAATGCATCTCAAATTTTCAAAGTAATCTTATACATATAAAATATGAGTATCTATCTATCTATCTATGTCCAAGCTTCTTCTCCCGAACGACAGTGAACTGACCATCGAACCAGGTATCGATGGATTCGTAATCCTCCCGTCTTCATGTTTAGCTATTTAACATAATCCTCCGATAATAATTAGCGGAGATATCAATTAAAAACTATTAATTATGACTCTTAGATTTCAAAATCAAATCCCTATTTTTCGAAGGCTTTCCTCCATTTAAATTATTATTCAGTGCTTCATCTCAACTTTCCGCAACAATGCTTTTATTAAAATGTATGAAGTCCTCGACATAAATGCAGTTGAAGTCAGTTGTGACTCTTGAATAGAATAGAATAGAAAATGTATGTGAGCGTGAAGAAAATCATTGAGATGAAAGATCTGTTGCCATTTTTTTTCTCGAATATGCTCAGGTAAAATTCTTGTTTTTGTTTTGAGGCTTTTCCTGTAATCAGGGGATTTAAAATGTTTACTTTATGGGGGTTTTCCGCAATCTGCCACAAAATTTCACTGACTTTTTTTTTTTTTTTGGTTCAAGCCTGAGTGTTGAACTCGCGTCACTTGACATAACTTTTATTTTCGAGGTGGACCGTGCAAAGCCGGGCGACGCAGCTAGTATAAATATGATTTCTGCAAACATACATCGATGACTCACAGTAGCTTCCCATCGGGGTGCCCTTGTCTTAACTTTATGATATTACCTCGCACTCGTTTTATAAATAATTTCGTCGCTTGATAATTCTCCAACATAAGACTAAAAAGCAGAAAAATAAAATAACAGTTTAAAAAAACTAAAAAAATACGCTTTCGTAGCAAAATGAACTAAAAAGTGAAAAATAATCTTTGGATGATAGTAGTTGACCAATCACTTAATTTTAATGTAATACAAAAAAGCGTGGGGGGCTTCTTATCAGTTGTCTTGAATCTCTTCCATTTGTTGTCCAAGCAAAAATGTAAATAGACAGCACCCCACGCTTTTTTGTATTACATTAAAATTAAGTGATTGGTCAACTACTATCATCCAAAGATTATTTTTCACTTTTTAGTTCATTTTGCTACGAAAGCGTGTTTTTTTAGTTTTTTAAAACTATTATTTTATTTTATTGTAACATTTTCTCTGATTTATTTGATGTGGTAAAAATGAACAGTTCTCACAAATCTATTTAAAATGAGGAAAATTGAGTAAAGAATTAAAAATTTAGATGAAGAAAATTCTTTTAAACAATAATAATAAAAAAAAAGGGCTTACCTAACGCAAAAATGCGCAAAAAAAGTTTAGTATGGCTGGAAAGAGGAGGTTTCAGTGGTAATTTTGGTGGCAAAATCATTCTGGTTTTTTCTGGTTTTCGTCGATTCGAGGCAATTGAAGTCGCAGATGTGAAAATTTTTCTGAAAAACTTGACTGAAAAAATGCGCCGATTTCAAGTAGATGGTTAAAAAAATTAATAAAAAATTGGAATAGCTTCTTCAGAGTCTACATTACCCAAGAAAATTCACCATAAACGTACATTAAACCATGGTCTGCCTGGAGATGAGCTTTTATGAGTATAAAATTTTTGTCAAAATCGCCTTTTAAATCGTCGAAAACTCTCATTCACGCGTTCCTCCACGAGTAACGAACGAACTCCGAAACTTTTTATTGTCATTTTCGTTTCTTCCAGACATGTCAGAACAAGATCCAACACAAAAAAAATCTGAAATTAGAACTTCAATTTTGTCCACCTAAATCGGGCAAATCGGCCACTGTGCGGCGGCCTGGCATTCTCTCGTGTTACACGTATCCTCCAAGACAAAAACAAAATTTCTTCGATAATTCTCCAGTCAGAAATTACGACACGAATATTGCCCATTCTGCAAGTTCCTTCCCTTATACCTTACTTCACGTGCGTCGGAGAGCTGCGTATTTCACATCATTTACATAACTCAGTGATGTACGTCTACACTAACATTTGCATAAATTTCTGAACAATCCTTTTTGGTGTTGCATTTTCAATGTCGAGCAGTGTATGTGCGAGAAACTCATCATCCATAATTTGTAAATATACAGGGAACCAAATGACTTTTTAATTTTCTACTACGCGCAAAGCCGTGCGGGTACCACTAGTAAATAAATAAAGTAATAATAACGTGATTATGAGGTGTGCTGGCTAAGATTTTTCAATCAAAAAAAAGTTTCTAGGAGCGCAAACAAACCGACAAGCATATATTTCTTCATTTTTAAATCTGACTACTAATTTTCCTTCCCAAAACTTAAGCTCTATTACCTTTGGATATTTTTTACGCAAAAGTTCTGCATTCTCTAATTCTGATATTTAATTATTTTTTAATGACCTTTGCGGGAAAATAAGCTCAAACGCGTTGAATCTCCGTTTTGTGTAGCGAAATTTCAAATAGTGAATTTTTTATTTTGATATAAATATTCCCGATAGCTATTTCTATCTACTAAAAATAATATTTGTATTTCAAAATAACATTTTCTAGTTTGCAAAACGACGAACATTCTATCATAGTTGTACTAGTCGTGCACAATGTGAGGGATATTTCTGATGTGTGAAGCAATGATGTAATCACTATGAACTGTAAAAAGTAAATGCACTTCGTATTTTGTGCACTAGTGCACTGAAGTTTTAACCACTTTTGAATAACTTTTTGTGATTTATACTAAAAGCACTTTATTGATCACAGAATCTAATTACTTCATTTCCATAGACTGTAGGATGAAAGTAAATCGGTAATGAATTAGAAATCAATTAAATATGCAATAAAATAGTATGGATATTTAATGCAAATATGCTCAGCCCCCATCTTAGTTTGAATTTGAACGTCCACATACTAATATTCATCAACAATGGGATTGTTTCCTTCAGTCAAAATAAGTACTTTTAGTCACTAAAATTGATAGAATAAGCGAAAAAAAAAAAAAAAAAACATGGACCTAAAAAAATCTTTCAGTTTCCTAACAGTTATTTTTTAATTACTTTTTTAAAATGATTAAAAAATAAATTATTTTCAAACAAAGCGTGGTGACGTTGATGACATCACAAATGATGCACTTTGCCGCATCGTTCTACCGCGTTTCCACGTTAAGATAATCAAGAAGGGAATTAAAATTCGCTCTACGCTTGCTATCAACCCTATCGTTGCCAATACACGTGAGTAAAGATGCGAGTTAAATATTTTGCTCTGTGAATGGCAACACAGAATGGCACTTCATCATTTGTGATGTCATCTGTAAGAAATGTAAACAATGAAAACGCACAGATTTGAGCAATTTTTTAAAAATATTAAACTTAAACAAATTATTTAAAAAATGGTGAGATCCTATGTTTTTAAACTTGCTCTTTCAGAAAAAAATACTTTTAAAATTTTGGAAACGACCCCATTCACTAGAGCTATACAAATGGACTTAAAGCACAGAAACTAAGTTGTTGTTATTTTGTGGTAATTCGTGAGCACGTGGTCCCTTACAAATCAGTGAAAGCTGCATTTTATCGCTTTTATTTCAATTCAGTGACTTTGTTTTGTGAGTCTTACGAAATCAGTTGGGCTCTTTCAGATGACAATCACTGCTGTTAACAAGTGGTTTGTAATCATCGCATTGCGTCTGGAAAATTAAGCATTACGATGAAATTCACATTAAGAATAATTCGGATTAATGTAAATAAGTTAAATGTATGCAAAAGCTTAATGACGTTAGCTTTCGTATAATTATGTTTTGAATGCCTGTTAATCAAGATAAGGTAAAGTCGCTAAGTTTCGTCCCCGTAAGGTTTAGTCTCTAGTTAGTATACGTTACGATCAATTGATCAAAAACAAATTATATAGCACCACCAACTAAGCCTGCACGAGGTATTTAAGCTTAAATGCGCTAAACGCTATTTGTTTTCCGTTAAAAAAAATCTTAAAAATGAAATTTTACCAGAATTATAAATGGTTGGCCTATTTTCGTCCCTCCTCCAATACACCTTTTAAAAGAGGTAATAATGGGTCACAAACCCGGTAATAATAATAAATACGGATTAATAAATTGTATTAAAGGAAAACACCACAGATTATGCATTTTTTTTTGCAAAATATTTATATAACTATATAAGATGAATTTTTCAAGCCTCCAAACAAGCGTCACAAATGATTTTTTTTTTGTTCTTCGCCCTGGAGCACATTTTGTGTGTATTGAAGGCAACATAGCTATCTGTCTCCATGTTTTTCTTCATAAAAGCATTTTTAGCACGTAGGATACTCTGCATCTACGTTTTTACTTAAATCTTGGTAGGGGACGAAAGTAGGAACATCATATTCGTCAATATTTCGGCTTTCTGTTCTACGTGAAGTGAACCTAATCGTCGCAAAACACTCAGGGCATTCAGTTTACAGCTTACCGTAAACGAACGGATCAAATTTTTATCACCAAACAGAAAAAAATGCAATAATCTACCGATTTTGCTCCACGTGATTTTCATTTGATCCAATCGCATGTTCAAATCTTTAGAGCGGGATTTAGTAAATGGAGGGTGCAAGTTCAATCATTTGTTTAGAAAACGCAGAGGCAAAACACCCCAAGTCACGTGACTCAACAACGACGACTGGTTGGCACGTTTTGATGTAACTAGCGAAAAAGATGTGATTTCTCCCACTCACTAGCGCAGCCAGAAATACCTTTTGGAGGGGGTTTTTTGATCAAAAATACCTTCTGGAGCGGGTTATTTGATGTAAAATACCTCCTTAAGGGGTTTCTGATCAAATATACCTTCGGGAAGGTTTTTTTCCCTGATGAAAACTACATTCTGAAGGTTTTTTTTTTTTTTTTGATCAAAAATAACTTCTGAAGGGGATTTTTTGATCAAAACAGCCCTTCCATGTGCATAAACTACTGTATTATAATTTGCATTTATTTTAAAACCAATGGCTCTGGGGGGCGTTTTCAACCCCAACCCCCCCTTTCACTGCGCCACTGCTTCGCTTTAAAATTTATCACGTGACTTGAGGTGTTTGCTTCCCGAATGAGAGACTTCACTCCCTCCATTTTACCTCTTCTCAATGGCTCAAAAGCGTGTTTAACAGAAGCGCAACAAGTCCTCTGCACAGTAGGGCCCAAGCTACGATCCGCAACCCATATATGACCCGCGAAGATTCTTCATGAAACCAGTTGTTGTGTTCAATATATCGAATCGAAAAACATATAATGGAACCCTCTAGTGCAACTAATCATCTTCATTTGGCATTAAAATGGAGTGCTGCAAATATGAAGCCAAATGGTCAGAAATTGAATTTTAAAAGCCAGATGGAAACTTCTAATCAATAAAGTAAGAAATATGTAGTTATGACAACAACAGTTTTTGGTTTGTAATTTTCATTTTCGCTCTTTGATTTATCATGTTATTTTGAAACAATTTAAATGCACAAAAATTTTATTTTTGTTCTGACCTGCGAGATTAGTATCAAAAAGGTTGGACACCACTGAAATACAGCAACTTGGAGTAAAAATTGCAATAAAAAAAAGGGTAAAAATTTTGAGCTAATTTTAGTAAATTGCACTAGTGGTTGACACTGCGCTAGAAGTTGACACTTAAAAAAAAAAAAATTTTTAATTTTTTTCAACTTGAATTCAAATTATGTTTTTCGCAATCACGAGAGTGTGTGTATGTAGGCGTGTGTGTTTGTGTGTGTGTGGGGGGTATGTGTGTTTGTGTGTAGGGGTATGTGTATGTGTGTGTGTAGGCGTGTGTGTTTGTGTCTGTGTGCAGGCATGAATGTGTGGGTGTGTATGAGTGTTTGTGTGCGTGGGGCAGGGTATGTGTAGGTGTGTGTAGGCATATGTGTTTGTGTCTGTGTGCAGGCATAAATGTTTGCGTAGTTGTGTGTGTGTGTGTGTGTGTGTGTAGGTTTCTGTATGTATGCGTGTGTGTATGTGTTTGTGTATGTGTGTAGGTGTATGTGTAGGTTTCTGTATGTATGCGTGTGTGTATGTGTTCGTGTATGTGTGTAGATGTATGTGTTTGTGTGTGTGTATGTGTTTGTGTATGTGTGTAGGTGCATGTGTGTATGTGTTTGTGTATGTGTGTAGGTGCATGTGTGTGTATGTGTTTGTGTATGTGTGTAGGTGCATGTGTGTGTATGTTTGTGTGTGTAGTTGTGTATTTATGCGCATGTGTGTAGCATATGGATGCAACCTGGAGACGGTTTTCGCTATAGACGCAGCATCGTGAGGCCGGTCGATGGTGATGCTGCAGAGTGTGCTGGCGGGAAAATAAAATCATAGGAACGCCAAACACAGTCAAATGAAAGCAATAAGCAATAGTGATTGCTCAAATATATATATATATATATATATATATATATATATATATATATATATATATGATGGAATTTTGATGTACTTATCTTTCAGCTTATTCTTAGCTGATCTTTAAGTACCTGTGTTTCTCTCGTTGTTTATTTACTTTTTTTAAAACTTGCAAATACTAGTGAACTATTAAATACTATTCCGGGTATCAACTACTGGTGGTTTTACTTTAGCATTTTTTCAGTACAAGTTTCTTTTTCAGGAAGGAGGACTACTGTTCGACCACGGATTGTATGGAATACAATCCGTGGTACGTCCAGTTAAGACGAGTCTATCTGAATGAGGGGAAAACGTAAAACTTTGATGCGCTTGTTCCGCTCATTTGAATATGACTCAGCTTACTTTAGAAGCTTACATACATCTGCAAACGCTGACATCCCTAAAAACAAATAGTAACGTCCATTTTCGCCTGTAAACCGGATGTTTGCCTTTCCATACAATCCGTGGTCGGACAGTACATACAGCATGAATGCCAAGTTTATATGATATACGTTTATTAGACCGAACTCTATGTAGGCCTAAAAAGGGCAACTATAATTAAAACCATCTTGTTTACTTTAAATGGGATTTTTATACATATACTAGCTGTACCCGACGCGCGTTGCTACGCCAACAACAACAAAAAAAAAAAAATACATCATTATACTGATTTTCATGACAATCGGTTGAACGGGGCAGAAGTAGCTACTCTGCAGTGCCACCTGGTGGCGAGTGGCTTCAATGAGCATATTATGCACCTTCTCCGTGGAAAAATACATATATATAGCAATTTTCATAATAATCGGTCCATATATCAAGTGAAGCCGTGACTATACTCAAATTTTGTACTCACGCAGTTTGCAAGATCAATCAATCGCTAAAAATATCAAACACAAAAAGTTTTAAATCCCCCCGTTGCATGAAAAGCCATAAAACAATTTGTTCAAACTCAAGAAAAATGGCAACAGCTAACTTCTTATCAATGAGATCTTTCACGCGAATTAATTTCTGCAGCCGATCATTTTATTCGTATTTATCCAATGGATTGTGACTTAAATTGGAATAAAAAAGGAACTATTGTTTTCAAACTGGTCTATAAACATTCCCAGTACCAAAAATAACAAACGGTGAAAGTTTCAGCCAAATCTGCCGGGTAGTTTTTGAGTTCATGGATGACATACAGACAAACATTCATTTATATATACAGTAAACTCCCGATTATCGGCGGTCGGTTTATCCGCGGGTCTTTTCACTAATTTTTTTAACGGTCATTAAATGTTTTTTAAACTTATGATTGTGTTTTTGTTCGCTTTTAGCTTTTACATATGTATATTTTTTACATTCAATGATAGTAGATGCAATGTAGCAATGTTTTTAGTAAAAATTCAAATTTATGTGTAAGTGTTATTCATATTTTTTAGTTATTGTATACAGTAGCACCGTATTTTAACTATTATTCGGATTATCCGCGGTTTTCGGTTATCAGCGGCTGCCATGCCACCCTATTCCGCGGATAATCGGGAGTTTACTGTATATAGATTGGCATCATAGATCATCGGAAAAGGAGAAAAACATTCATTTGCAATTGGTGTTTTATGGGGGTTGTAGTTTAAGATTCACAGATGTCAACCAAGGAGTATATACATATACAGTGGCTCCCAAAAGTCTTCGTACACCTACGACTTTCAACGAAATAGGCCCCAAATCATTGGTTAGAATTAATATTTCGGAATAGGTATTTAATTATAAGATCTATGATCAATTTTTAACAAAAATGCATGAAAAGTTTTTAAAAAATATTAAAACTTAATTTTTTTAAAATCAAAAACCGAAAAGTGCCGGAAATTTTATCTCACAAAAGTCTTCGTACACTTTATAAAATGTCTATATATTATTAACTAATCTAACTTTTGATTAAGTATTAATTAGTAGAATATCATACAGTATTCATAACACCTTTTAAACATCTGGGAATAGATTTCATTCTTTTTCTTTCTTTTTTTAGCGTAATTTCTGAGTAAGTGTTATACCACACTTCGAGTATTACTATTTCTAGCTCTATTTTCGTTTTAAAGCCCTATTTTCGTAATCTAGCCTCCAGATATCTCTAAATACGTTACATTAAGTTACAATCTGGAGATTGAGGGGGTATTTTCTAAATTTTAGGACGATTTTCGAGGCACTAGACGCAAACGTTGAAAACCGTGTGCTTCTTATCGTTATCTTGATAAAAAAACAAAGTTGCTTCCAATAACCAAATTTTTGACTAAGAGTTCAAAATTGGTTTTTAAAATATTTAAAGGAACAGCATGATTCATTATTTCATCAAAAAATTACAAACTACCAAGTCCTGATGCTGATATGCACCCTCACACGAAAACACCTTCACCGTCCTGATTAACTGATCCGACTAAGTTCTTAATATTAAGTTCCTAATTTTTTCTTCTACTTACATTTATTCAACAATTTATCCAAAAATGTTAAATTAATTTTTATCCGTAAGTAAGACATGATTCTAGACTGTTTTTAGCTTATTTATCATTGATTTTGGGACGAAAAGCCTAAGCTTTCTGTTTTTTGCAGGACCAAGAAAATTTCTGCGGGAAGAGGTCCCATTTAATCCAGCTAATCAAAGAACTTGGCGAACAATTTTAGGTGAAAATTAAATGTAAAATGTTTCATTTAAATCTGCAGATACTTTTACATTACTGAAATGTGTATTTTTCATAAATTTTTTAACTTTAAATCTACGATCACGTTTTGTCAACTTTGCCGGTTGACCTTTTCTTACCTTGTTTTCGGTCCAATTCCTTTCTTTAAAGCATTTTATCCAGCATTTTACTATACAAACAAATAAATTAACTAATTTAGGGACATTTCAAACCAATTTACCACTACTGTGGGAAAAAAATTCAAATTTTGAATGGCGTTTGCAGTTTTTTACGAATGCCAGCCATTTTATAGTAATAAGCAATATATTATGGAATAAATAAACCAAAAATTAAAGCCAAATGACTTATAAAGGTCAACAAAATGCAAAAATATTAATAAAATGGCATATGATAATTTTAATCATGAATTTATTCGAAAATACTTAAGTGTACGATGACTTTTGTGGCGTGTTATTTCTCTGTCTCTTCGTTTTCTGACCCATTTCAAAAAAAAGATCCGTCAATATTTTGAAAAAAACCAATGGGTTATATTTAGAATGACATAGGAATGATGTGAAAAAATATTGGACTTTATATTCGAATTCAGTTTTGAGTTATTTTGGTTTTACTAAAAAATTTCAAAGTGTACGAACACTTTTGGGAGCCACTGTATAAGCCAATATATACAGTTCTGAAACATCAAATAATTGAAAATTTAACTACAAAAAAAGCTTAGTACTGTCTGACCATCGTTTACATGGAAAGGCTAATATCTGGTTTATAGGCGGAAATGGACATATCTATTAGTTTATAGGGGCGCTAGTTGGTTTGTTTCAGATGCGCACTTTTGTCTCTCTACTATTTAGCCTTTGTTAGTTTTGTAAAAATGAAAATGGTTCACAGCAACAGTTTTTAAATCTCAAGTATATTCACAACAAAGTTTTGAGCTTACCATTTTGCTTTTACGTTCCTGAACGAAATGAAGACATTTTCTTTTTGTTGTTTCCATGGAAACTATTTTTGTTTCCCCTTATTTTATTTTTGAGAATGCAATAAATGAATAAGGTACCAGTGACATTATAAAACGTGTGCATCAATATCCCATCGTTATTTTCCCCTCTCCCCTGCTGGATTCATTCAGATGGAATCGTCTTTACTTGGCAGATTGCCGAATTACATACAATCCGTGGTCAAACAGTATGCTACACATTTTATTAATAAAGCGTGTCAAAATAAGTTTTTTGATACAGAAAATTACTGTTTGACCACGGATTGTTTGTAATTCGGCAATCTGCCAAGTAAAGACGATTCCATCTGAATGAATCTAGCAGGAGAGGAGGGATTTTGATGAACGCGTTTTATAATGTCACTAGTGCCTTATATTTATTTATTGCATTCTCAAAAATAAAATAATGGGAAACAAAAATAGTTTCCATGGAAACAACAAAAATAAAATAAAATATTTTCATTTCGTTCAGGAACGTAAAAGCAAAATGGTAAGCTCAAAACTTTGTTGTGAATAAATAACTCAATTAATTTTTGCCGTGAAAATATAGTTCGAATATACTTTAGATTTAAAAAATGTTGCTGTGAGCTAATTTTCTTTTTTGCAAAACTAAGGCTAAATAATAGAGAGGCAAAAGTGCACATCCGAAACAAACCAACTAACATCCCTATAAACTAATAGATGTGTCCCTTTCCGCCTATAAACCGGACATTAGCCTTTCCATGTAATCGATGGTCAGACAGTACTTGTATTTTGATTGATGATAGTACTGATTTTGAAACCAGTTTGAACCGATTCGTAAATAAATTTATTTTTACTTTTTTTTTATCTATAGGCGTCTTTTAAAAACTATTTCTTAGCTATGTAAAATGAAAATAAGATTTGAAAAAGATAAATGGTTTGAATTTCATGAGGCAAGGAAGAGAACTTTAGCCCTCTTCCTGATCTTTAATAAAGAATATAGGGGTAAATGCCTGTGGCAAATTATGGATACGTTGAAAAAAAAAGGATAATATCGATAGCTTTGTGTAAATCATCGATGGAAAAATTAATATTTTAGTGCTAGAATTTCTTTTTGTGTGATTAATGCTTTGTTTTTCATACTTAGCATGGTTTGAATGAGTTGGTGTAAATCACCCTAAATTAGTTTCGAGAAAGTAAACGTTTTTTAAAATCCGCAAAAAACTAAGACTGCGTAGGGTAGACCGACCAGTGAGTGAGCATCACCCAGTGAATGAACAGTGCGTCATTTTTTTAAAAACAAAATAAGCTTCCAAATTTTTTTTTTTTCTGAATAAATTCACTACAAAAGCGTTCTTTATTGATATTCTAAGCTATCTGACACCTGATTGGTTACTTTGGATACGTATTCTTTTCCTGGAAAAAATTTGAAATTTTTACTGCCGTGAACCGTTCTTTCTCTCTTTCAAAATAACAAGGCTGGTTTCATGCTAGAAATTATTTGATACATATTATTTTTTATCGATAAATTTTATTTTTTAGCTCCACGAAAGAAAAATTAAGTATACATATTTAGGCTATGGATTTAAATTGTTTCAGTCAATGCAGAATGCGTAAATTTTCAGGTAGAGGGGTGTTCAGTCACTGGGTACGAAAAATTGCGAAAACCCAGTGAAAGAACAATGGCAAAATTTCTTTTGATTTAAAAAGAAATTTGAAGTTTCTTTGAGATATTTTCATTTTCGTACTTTTTTGTAATGCAGATAGTTTTATATGATTATTTATTTATGTATTTCATTATATTATATTTCATAATTTATTTATTTTTGTTTTTGCAAACAATGCACTTTTTACTGAGTTTTATCTTTTATCTATCTATATCTCCTATCTGTATATTAACCTACCTACATACATCTCTCTTTCTATCTCTTTATCTCTCTTGATAGATAGACAGGTAGATAGAGAGATAGAGAAATAAAAATATATATACAAAGAGAGAGAATAGATAGGTAGATATGTATGTATGTTTGTATATAGATAGATAGATAAATAGATAGAGGAAGATATAGAGATAGATATATAAAAAATAAGAGGTAAATTGATATATAGGTAGATAAATATAGAGATAGAATAGGTAGGTAGATAGATCGTAGATTTATTGATAGATAAAGAGATAGGTAGTGGTTAATAGATAGATAGGTAGATAGAGAAACTAATATAGAGATAGATAGCTAGGTAGAGAGACTGATATAGAGATATATAGTAGATATATAGACAGGTAAAAAAGTAGGTAGATAGATAGATAAATAGATTGATTAGGATAATAGATTGGTAGATATCTAGATGTACAGACTGATAAATAGGTAGATAGTTGGGTAGATAGACATATATATAGATAGATAAGTAGATAGATAAGTAGATAAGTAGATATATAGATAGATAAGTAGGTAAATCGATCGATAAGTAGATAGATAAGTAGGTAAATCGATCAATAAGTAGATAGATAGATAGATAGATAGATAAATGGATAGATGATAAGTAGATAGATAGATATAAAAATAGATAAGTACATTCATAAATAGGTAAATAGACATAGAGATAGATAAGTAGATAGACATGGAGATAGATGGATAGATAATAGATATAAATAGATAGATAGATATATAGATAGATAGTGGATAAATAAGTAGATAGATAGATAAGTAGCTAGATAAATAAATAAGTAGATAGATAAGTAGATAGATAGATAGAAAAATAGATAAGTACATTGATAAATAGGTAAATAGACATAGAGATAGATAGATAGATTAGTAGATAGATAGATCGATGGATAAGTATATAGATAGATAGATAAGTAGATAGATATATAGATAAGTACATAGATAGATAGATAAATATATAGATAGATAGATATAGATAGTTATATAAATATAGATAGATAAATAGATATAGATAGTTATATAGATAGATAGATTTTAAAGAAACTTAGTTTCTTTTTGAATCAAAATTTATCATGTTCATTCACTGGACCAATTTGTGTTCATTTACTGGTTCAAGGTGTTCATTCACTGGGTCGTTGTGCCATTTTTTCTTTAAACACCTAAAAATGTCGGAAGCGGTACCATTTAAGTTCCCGCGATTTTTTAGAGATATTTACATAGATCAATTAAAATGTTTTAACTATCACGATCTGTATAGTATAGAATTTAAAATTACTAGGATTTTAAAAAATAAAATTGTGCTTAACTGTTCATTCACTGGTCGATCTACCCTAGATTTGAACTTCAAGAGAAAGATTTGCAATTAAGCATGCACATTCCGGACAATTAAAAAAAATAAGATTTTTTTTTTTTGAATTTTTCGAGAAATACCAGACCCACTGTTCAATAAATTTGGCTGCATAAACGATATGTTTTAGCTCTCATTTGCCATTAAAAATTCAGTCATAACTACATTTTAGGGACAAAAATGATGAAACGATCAAAAAATTTTTTATTGCTTATTTCAAAACTAAAAACTATTCTGAACACAGGGAAAAAGTTCCATTGCTTTAGTTCAAATATTAAAAAAATTATGAGTGGTTTTAGGTCATGCTCGCTATGTGTTCTTATGCAAAAGAAAAACTTTAAACTGCTTTTTCTCGATGATGGTATTTTTGTGTTTTCATGTCATTAGAATCCCTAAGGATTTTTTTCTATTAAAGATACCGCTTTAAAGTAGTACTTTTTGCAATTGGGATAACATATTTGACAAAACTGTGCATTGGATAAGCATTTTATAAATTACTCAAATGTTTAGAGCATGTTAAACCTTTAAAAACCACTTGTTTTTGAAAAAAAACTTTGATTTTTTACACAATTAATTACAGAAAATTTTCTAATAAACTCATAAGCAAATGAATGCAGAGATTTTTAGAGATGATTATAGATATCGTTTAGCAAAAAAAAAAGAAAAAAAAATTTAAATTAGTGCAAAAATAAAAAACCTTAAAAATTTCAAAAAATTGAAATTTTCTTCAATTTTTTTAATTTAATAAAAAAGGAGGCAATATTTTTAAATTTTGAAAATAAATTATTGATTAAGAAATAAGTATGCATGTTATGGTTTCAAAGAAATATAAAATTTACTTAAATTTAAAAAGAATGTTGGAAGGGTACTGTGACACCAACAACAAACATTACTTGTATATCACTTGAGAAACAACACTTATATTCACAACTAGTGGTACCAGCATGGTTTTGCACGTAGTAGAAAACTAAAAGGTCATTTGGTTCGCCTGTATATTTACAAATAATGGATGACGAATTACTCGCTAATTTTCTATGTTCATTTGCTCGCTCATGTTACGGTAATTTGCACGTCTACGTTATGATAATTTACTCGTCCATTTTATGGTAACTTGATCGTCCATGTTATGATAATTTACTCGTCCATGTTATGATAATTTGCTCGTCCATGTTATGATAATTTGCTCGTCCATGTTATGATAATTTGCTCGATAAAATGTTCTTAAAATTGGAATAGAAAAAGAAAAAAAAATTGAATTTTCGAAAAATCCGCTTCGAGGTGCTTACCGCTATGTTACGAATAAATTGTGCCAAATTTCATGAAAGTCGGCCGAACTGTCTAGGCGCTATGCGCGTAACAGACATTCAGAGATCCAGACTTTCAACTTTATTATTAGTAAAGAAGATATACACATTTTTTTCCCGAAAACAGGCACATTTCCTTCTCTAAGTATTGCTCATAGCAGACAGATTTCCAGCAACGAAAACTTTCAGAAAAGTGAACCCCATACACCTACACAAATAAAACAGAGAATATGTATGTGTGTGTGTGTTCCCGATACAAATCCTCAGTTTCCGTCGGATCTCGACCAAATTTGGCATTGAGGTACTTCTTCTTCTTCTTCTTTCGGCGTTTCCACGCAAATAGGTAGGCGATATAGAAACAGATTCCTTATACCCTCATTGAGGTACTTGGGCACCCGAGAAGGAACGTAGGGGGGGGGGGGGGGGTTCAAACACTTAAAAAGTACCGAACCGTTAGAATTTTAATTTTAGAGCCATTTAATGGCATTAAAGGGCTCTAATAATAACTATCTGATATAACTTAAATAATTAACTGATTTTCTTGATTTAAGTCTTACTCGAAAGCCCACAAAAAATATCATATCAAGTTGATTTACTTCCTTTGAACTTCAAAAAAACCAAGGCAGTCAAATCACCTGAAAAAAAGTTGTAAGCATTTTTAAGCCTAATAATGGAACATCAAAATCAAATCGGAAATTCATCGTTTGCGAACGAGCTCATTTCAGTTAGCGTGAATAAAACTTTTGAGAATAAAGATTTGTTGCCATTTTTTTCCCCTGGACTGTGAACAAATAAAATTCTTGCTTTTGCTTTGAGGTAAAATTTTCTCCTTTTGATTAATTTTTGGCCTCTTTTTTTTTGTATTGCCAGTAGAAGATAAATAAAGGATTTTAGTTGTATAAATAGAGGGTTGCGTTTAATTTCCGTTAATAAAATTTAAGAATCATTATTTTGACGGGAAATTTTAGAGTATTTTTGTTTTTTTTTCCTATTATTTAAGGGGTTACAGTACCTCAAAAATGATGAAACGATGAAAAAAAATTTATTTCTTATTTCAAAACTAAAAACCAGTCCAAACACGGAAAAAGTTTCATTGCTTTGGTTAAAATATTTAAAAAGTTATGAGTGGTTTTAGGTCATGCTCGCTATGTATTCTTATGCAAAAAAAAAAAAAACTTTAAATTGATTTTTCTCGATGATCATTTTTTTTTTTTTTTTTTTTTTTGTGTTTTCAAGTCATAAGAATCCTTAAGGCTTTTTTTCTATTAACGATACAGCTTTAAAGTAATACTTTTTGCAATTAGGATAATATATTTAACAAAACTGTGCATGGGATAAGCATGTTAAACCTTTAAAAATCATATTTTAAAAAAAAATTACGATTTTTTACATAATTAATCACAGAAAAGTTTCTAATGAACACAAAAGCAAATTCATGCACAGATTTTTAGAGATGATGATTGTGATCGTTTAGCAAAAAGTTTTTTTAATATTAGTTTAAAAAGAAAAAAAGCCTTAGGGATTTTAAAAAATTTAAACTTTTCCAAGTTTTTTAAATTAAAAAAAATAGGCAATATTTTGAAATTTTGAAAGTAAATTATTGATTACGAAACACACGTATGCATGTTATGGTTTCAAAGAAAAATTAAATGTACTTAAATTAAAAAAAAAATGTTTGAAAGGTACTGTGGCCACTTAAGCCCAATTGTTGCACACGCGCCACTTGACATAACTTTTATTTTCGAGGTAGATCGTGTAAAGCCGGGCAACGCAGCTAGTAAGAAATATTACATTGTAATCTTCTTTACTAATAATAAAGCAGTAAGTCTCTCTGTCCGGAGGATGTCTGTAGGATGTCTGTAGGATGTCTGTAGGATGTCCGTAGGATGTCTGTGACGCGTATAGCGCTTAAACCGTTCGGCCGATTTTCATGAAATTTGGCACAAAGTTAGTATGTAGCATGGGGGTGTGCACCTCGAAGCGATTTTTCGAAAATTCGATGTGGTTCTTTTTTTATTCAAATTTTAAGAAAAAAAACTATCATAAATTACGAAATTATCATAACGTGGAATCGTAACATGGGCACAAGCCAATTGGCGAGATACGAAATTATCATAACGTGGAACCGTAACGTCGGTACAAGCCAATTGGCGAGAAAATTCACCATACATCATTTGTAAATATACAAGCGAACCAAAAGACCTTTAATTTTTCTATTACGGGCGAAGCCGTGCGGGTGCCACTAGTTACTAATAATAAAGCTTAAAGTCTCTCTGTCCGGAGGATGTCTAGATGTCTGGATGTCTGTGACGCGCATAGCGCCTAGACCGTTCGGCCGATTTTCATGAAATTTGGCACGAAGTTAGTTTGGGGGTGTGCATCTAGAAGCGATTTTTCGAAAATTCGATTTTGTTCTTTTTCTATTCCAATTTTAAGCCCATTTTTCACAGAAATTTAATAAAATGGGAAAGAATCTTTATCTTTATCTTCTTTATCTTCTTTACTAATAATAAAGCTGAAAATCTCTCTGTCCGGAGGATGTCTGGATATCTGGATGTCTGTAGGATGTCTGTAGGGTGTCTGTGACGCGCATAGCGCCTAAACCGTTAGGCCGATTTTATGAAATTTGGCACAAAGTTAGTATGTAGCATGGGGGTGTGCACATCGAAGCGATATTTCGAAAATTCGATGTGGTTCTTTTTCTATTCCAATTTTAAGAAAAAAAAATTCATAAGATGGACGAGTAAATTACGAAATTATCATAACGTGGAACCGTAACATGGGCACAAGCCAATTGGCGAGATACGAAATTATTATAACGTGGAACCGTAAGATGGGTACAAGCCAACTGACGAGAAAATTCACCATACATTATTTGTAAATATACAGGCGAAACAAAAGATCTTTTAATTTTTCTATTACGGGCAAAGCCGTGCGGGTATCACTAGTCTATTATAAATGATGAACTCAATAGAAAAAGACAATGTTCAAATGCTGGAACTGTTTCATTAAGTTTAATTAGTAATTGAAATAGGAACTATGTTCCGTGGACTGTTAGCACTTACACAAAAAAATTTGTCTCTAGATGGCGCTGTTAAACACAATATTTATAATCTAAAAATTTCATAAACAGTTTTTCAACCGAAATTTTACTGTTTTACTCATTTTTTCGTTGCAAAATATATTAATACGTTTTAAATTACTTACTTTTGTTTAGTAATTTTGTAACTAAATGGAAATCAAAAATTGTATCAATCCGCATCTCCGAATGATCTTAATCTCAAGACTTCGTTTATTCCGCTAGAGCAAGCGCACAAAGACATTGTGAAGTACAAAAAATTAGAAGGCACTTTACTTCACGAAAAAGATATTAATGAATCGCCGAATAGCAATAATTGACCTACAAAATCTTAAGAACATAAACAACTCTAACAGATGCCAATACATGTCTAAAAGATATTATAAAATTAAGCATTAGCAGACGATAAATTAAAAATTAAAAAGTATATTTCACTTTCATTGCGCGATGTTTTATCTTTTCCTTTTTTAAAAATATTGCTTTTTGATTACACACGATATTTTGAGTTCATTTTTAGTCTACCTCTCGTCAAAGTAAAATAAAATAAATAAGGACATAAAAGGTGGTTTAATGGGCTAAGGTTAATGTATCGTAAAAATATTGCTTAGTAAACAAAAAAAAAAATCAAAAATTAGATAAAATAATTAAATAAATATCAAATTCGAAAGTAAGGGTTTGAGATGGGGGAAAATGTGTGTTTTTCGGTCGACCTATGTGCTCCCCCCCCCCCCAAAAAAAAAAAACCTTTTGTACAAATCGTTCGATTCAAACAAACTTTTTTTTCTTGAAAAATCTCCCCCGATGACACCTCATCCCGGTATTTCATTTTCTGATTTGAATAATCATTCGTTCAACTTTGAACAGTTCAAAGTACTTTATATTAGCGCTTGCGAGAAAAATTTAAAGCTAATATAAAATGCGAACTTAAAGGCGGATTTGTTTAAGAAAAAATTTGTTAGAAAAAGCTCTTGATGAAAAACATTTTTACAAAAGATTTTTTTTTAAATTAGCAATTTTAAGGGCATTTTTTTCGACAATTAAATTTTTTTTAACATTAACGACTACGCGAGAAATTATTTTATGTCACCAAAAGTTGAAAAAAAAGGAGTAGATTCTGAATACATTCTCAGTTTTTGATGACAGGAAATAGAAAAAAGTTATTAATAAATATAGAAATACCACATCTCGTTACTAATAATAAAGCTGAAAGTCTCTCTGTTCGAAGGATGTCTGGATGTCTGTGACGCGCATAGCGCCTAGACCGTTCGGCCGATTTTCATGAAATTTGGCGCAAAGTTAGTTTGTAGTATGGGGGTGTGCACGTCGAAGCGATTTTTCGAAAATTCGATGTGGTTCTTTTTCTATTCCAATTTTAAGAAAAAAAATATTATGAGATGGACGAGTAAATTACGAAATTATCATTACGTGGAACTGTAGCATGGGCACAAGCCGATTGGCGAGATACGAAATTATCATAACGTGGAACCGTAACGTAAGCACAAGCCAGTTGGCGAGATACGAAATTATCATAACGTGGAACCGTAACATGGGTACAAGCCAATTAGCGAGAAAATTCACCATACTTTTTTTTGTAAATATACAGGCGAACCAAAAGACATTTTAATTTTTTTATTACGGGAAAAGCCGTGCGGGTACCACTGGTTTGAAATAAAAGCGTTAAAAATTTTGTAATATATGACAATTCAAAGAAATCAATTTCTTTCTGCACTTGCAAATTATAAAGTAATTAAAAACCTTTACAGCTTGGAGCCAAATGTATGTTGCTACTGAAAACAATTCTATCATCTCGGCAAACCTAACCTGGCTGCATCGTAATACTGTGATTACGATCTGCATATCCTTCACAATGCTGCCAGGTTAGGTTGCCCAACTGTTGTAGAATACCGGAAAAATTTAAAACGTTATCAATGATTAAAGAAGTTGCCTTTCAATCGTTCTCGGATAGGCAATGGTAAAAGAACGTTCACGAATTAGTAATACTTTTTCGCAATTTTTTAGTGTTGTACGCTGCGATTTGTGATGACAGATTATTCACGGACAGTCCCATATTATTCATCTTATCTGGTAATGATTTTCAACTTTTCTGAATGTTTGTAAAGTCTGGCGAAAAACCTTGCATGTTATGAGTCAAAACGCAAAAGAAATTGATATTTTTGAAAAAAAATAAATGCCCGCATAATTCGTAAAATTGAATGATTTGTATATCCATTGAAAAACTGAGCATAGTAAGTAACGATTTGAAAATATAGTTGTATAATAGACCAAGAGCTAGCTACAGAAAAAAGCGATCATAAGGTAGGGTAACGGCACCAGTAACAGACATGCTTAAGACCTTGCTCTCAGGTTACTTCAATTTTCTGAGTCTTTTACTGTGTTTAGGCTTTTAAAACTATTTTTCTCTCCTGCAACAACATCTGGTTGAACATGGCAGGCTACGTGGCTTTAAGAATTCCGTAGAGCCGCTTACTCTTTGGTGTGAGTTCGCAATAAAGATGTTTGTATAACTCTACTGAGCATTTATTACAACACACGAAAAAATAACATTTACTGCATGAATCCAGAATAAATTTAGCTCAGGAATGTAGGAGATATTGAGGAAAGAATGGAATGTGACGGAGCAACGCTTCTTGAGTAATCGCTACTACGGAATCTTTTGTCCCGATTTTCCGATTCCGAGTCACAACTGAGTACAACTGTATTTATGTCGAGGACTGCATACTAAGTGCCTTGCCTCCATTATTTTTATACCGATAGATGGCAGCACCATCACCGGATCGAACAGTTAATGAGAATTTAGAACCAGTCCAGGAGCTAATAGCTACCTGGTGCTAGCACCCCAAGAGGTATCGTTTCACTTGGAGGACATTGAGACCACGAGCATATTTAACGTCGTCGCCCAGTCCCCTTTAATGACGACGGTGGATACTCGACCATCGAGGTTCGAACTCGGGACCCTCCGGCCCCGAATCCGACACTCTACCGATCGGGCTACCACGGCCACAATCTTTTGTTTCATCAAGAAAAAGCAATTTTTTAAACGTTGCCACTCACGCGAGCACTGAAAATAATAATTAAATGAAAGTCTGAGGCTCAGCTGCAGCTGCAGACGATAAGAACTACCAACATCTCATCCAACGTTTGATTGCTTCTAGATTATCTGAATTACTTTATTCTATTTTTATTTTCTCAATCTCGGAAAAGGTCCGACACCCAATAACAGACACCGACAATTCTGCTGATACTCCGTAACAGATAGGATGAGGAAGGGGTGGGTAATAGACAGAATTCCCCTTTTCTCGCCAAAAGCTCTTCATTTTTAGACATAAAACCTTATTAAATTGAAATGAACATGTAATACCGGCAGACCTCATGGTGGCTGTTCATAACCTTCTACCACTGCCCTGTAAATACCAACTGGCTCATGAAATTCACTCTGATAACACCAGCACCACTGCCCTGCAAATATCAACTGGCTCATGAAATTCACTCTGCTAACACCAGATGGTTGGACCGTATTCATGGGTTGCAGCAGCATCAGTTTTACCCGCCTAAAATTCTTCGTATATTTAAATCCAAACTTAACGACTGTCCTGTTACTGGACCTTTGTCTGTTACTGGTGCCGTTACATTACATTAAAATTTTTTGCATGAACAGAAAGAACATATAGACAAGCATTTACCACCCGGCCTGCCAGGGCGTGTAAGGGACCGGGTGGGGTGGCGGACGGTCAAAGAACGCAAATTTTCTGCAGAAAAACTGCAGATTTCAGCATGAAAACTACTTTAATTAAAGGTAAAACCTCAAATATTTAAAATATTTTCTGAAGATTTTTTGGAAAAAAAAAATTGAATTATGGCATTTTGAATTCAAATTATGTTTTTCGCAATCACTATTGTGTGTGTGTATGTAGGCGTGTGTGTTTGTGTCGAGGCATGAGTGTGCGGGTATGTGTGTGTATAAGTATGTGTATGTATGCGTGTGTGTTTGTGTCTGTATGCAGGCATGAGTGTGTGTGTGTTTGTGTCTGTTTGCAGGCATGAGTGTGTGAGTATGTGTGTGTGTATAGGTATGTGTATGTATGCGTGTGTGTTTGTGTCTGTGTGCAGGCATGAGTGTGTGTGTGTATGTGTGTGTGTAGGTGTGTGTGTGTGTAGGTGTGTTTGTGTCTGTGTGCAGGCATGAGTGTGTGTATGTGTGCGTGTGTAGGATATGGACGGAACCTGAAGACGGTTTTCGTTAGAGGAGCAGCATTGTGAGGCCGGTAGACGGTGGTGCTGCAGAGTGAGGCGGTGGGAAAATAAAATCATAGGAACATCAAAACAGTCAAATGAGAGCAATAAGCAATCGTGATTTCTCAAAAAAAAAAAAAGAAACTCAACACACTTGACTTCTCCTGTTTAAAACTAGGCTTTTTCGCGCGAAACAAACTGTGATGTTGGTACGATTACCTTAGTCACATTGATGTATTTAAATACATATATTTTAATTACAATTATGTCATGAGATTAATGTATTTACACGTACGTGGCCGTGTTTTTTTCTGTTTTGCGAAATGAAAAGGGGGTGGTCTCTCAATAAGTGAGTCAATGTACACAGTGCTCTTTCAAAATTTTAGAGAAGGAGGAGAGGGGGAGGTTGGATTTTAAACCATTAAGGACACGACTGATTTAGCAATGGATTTTAGAATAATTTGTTGTAACGATTTTGCTGATGGCAGATATTGTCTCAATTTTTAGACAAATTAGCATGGGGTACTTCCCCTGAAAAAGATATCTTCCCAAATGTTGCAGAGCACCCCCTCTCTGCATCATGACCCTACCCCTTCCCCCTTTTTTGGACACCACTGCTTAAATCATTGTTATTAGTATAAATTGCTGGAAAAATTTTCGAGATGGCCGATGGCTGATCTCTTTTGCACGGCTTAACACTCAAACACTTGAGCCAGGAGCACTCCCCCCCCCCCGCAAAAATTGCGCCCCTCAAATGTTCCATAGCAACCCCCTCCTACCCTAAATATAGGAAGACCCTTCAAAAGAATGAGACTAAAACCACGTTTAAAAATCGACGTGGAAAATAAACAATGCGTATTCTGCGTCAAGAAACCTCCTCACCCCTCCCCCCCCTTTCATAATTATTTTTTGGCACCAATGCTCTTCAGGCATTATTATTAGAAAAAACTACTGGAATGATTTTTGAGATGACCGATAGCTGATCTCTATTGCATGTCAAAAAAAAAAAAAAAAAAAAAAAAAAAAAAAAATCAGACAATTTAGGAAGGGGTTCTTCCCCCTAAAAATGTCCCCCCAAATGTTGCACAGCACCCCTCCTAAAAATAGAGGGACACTTCAAAAGAATGAGACTAATACCACGTTCAAAAATCTACTTGGAAAATAAACAATGCGCATTCTAAAGCTCCCCTCCCCCCCATCCGCCTCAATTTTTGGTTACAAATGCTCTTTAGCTAATATTACTAGAATAAATTGCTGGAATGATTTACGAAATGGCCGATGGGTTGAGCTCTATTGCATGTCTTAATATTCAAGCACTTTACGAAGGGGTACTCCCCCATATTTTGCATAGCAGTCCTCCGCCCTAAAAGTAGAAAGATAGAATCCTAAATATAGAGTCCTTTACCTGCCCTGATGGCACGGGCGATAAATACTTGTCTATGTATGTATGTGCTTTATCTTCATGAAAAATTTATAATGCTCTTTATGATCGCTTTTTTGCTTCCTTTTACAAAAAAGGAAGTATTGTATTCGCGAAAAAATTTTCACTCAAAAATCGACCTTAGTTTCCATTTTGCTCACCCCCGAATGAATGTTGAGTTTTTTTCGACTCGACCACACTTGGATAAGTGCCTAAGAACGTATAGACACGCGAAATATCCATTTGACGATTCAAGAGTTAGTTACAACGAGTTTTCTCGTGACGTCTGTATGTACGTATGTATGTATGTATGTGCGTATGTGCGGATGTGCGTATGTATGTCGCATAACTCAAGAACGGTATGTCCCAAAAAGTTGAAATTTGGTACGTAGACTCCTAGTGGGGTATAGTTGTGCACCTCCTCTTTTGGCTGCATTCGGGTGTTTCTAAGGGGGTCTTTTGTCCCTTTTTGTGGGAAATCATTGTTAATTTCGATGTAAACTCAAGTGGTGTTACAATTTGGCGGACACTTGGCGATATATCGTCAGTCTTTTGGTCGCGAAGTTTTGTCGCCAACTTGGCGACACATTTGGCGATTTTTTTTAAAAATCTTGTTTCAATTTGGCCACTGTTTGTGATATTTAGAGAGTAAATTATTGAATCACATTAAAGTCACCAATAATGGGAAAATGACATTAAATTGTAGTAAAAGGAAGTCATGTGATACACACATCAGTTCGTTTTGGGTAGCCAGCATGCAAAATTTTTAATGTGACGTATGATTTTTTTTTATGTAGCCAGCATGCAAAAATTTTTAATGTACCTTACGATCGCTTTTTTTGTGTAGCCAGCTCTTGATCTATAACAATGATAAAAAAAATTGTAGAATTTTGATGTGCATGTATATTTAAAGAAATTTATATTAACAGTAACTTGCTTACACAACATTTGGGATACTTTTATTCAATATTTCTCGTTTTACTTTATGCACAAATGAAAAGTTTAAATCAATCTTAGACAAAGATTCCAAAACAATGCACTGGCTTGCTTAACAAAACAGAACTGGTTGACAAATCCTCAGAAAATGCATATTTGATGCGAATTCATAGTTTGAGTGTGATTTTAAATCAAATTGTCAGCTTTATGACATAACCCTAAACTGCTCTCGAAACGCACCATCAGCTTAAGGAACATAACATTGAAGTTGTGGTGAATTTATTTCGTGTTATGAGCAGTTGTT
This sequence comes from Uloborus diversus, assembly GCF_026930045.1. Lineage (NCBI taxonomy): Eukaryota > Metazoa > Arthropoda > Arachnida > Araneae > Uloboridae > Uloborus > Uloborus diversus. Next base: position 8,213,273 of record NC_072736.1, on the reverse strand, counting down.
GCACTGTTGAATTGAATGTAACTCACTGAATGGGGCTTCGTTTTGACACTTTTATGGCCTTGAAGTTGCTTTGTTTCATGTTTAGAACATTCGGTTGGGCGTTTGAAGCGACAGTCATTGTTGTTAGCAAGGTGGCTGTTGTATTAAGAGGCAGTCACTTTGCAGAATTGAATAATGGATTAGACTTCCCACAAGGAGCGCATTTGAATAAATATTCGAACGTATGCTTGTAAAATAATATTTGTAGAACTTTTTTTTGCGTCATTTTGTTTTAAATTATCGGAGGAAAATGAATAAAAAAATTCATTGAAAAACATATCTCTTTCTTTCTTTTCTTTAAAAAAAAAATAATAATAAAAAAAATGAATCAGGAGTATTATTAAAAGAATTTTATATGTCGATAACAAATGCGCAAACTTTGTGTTTTTACGTCTTTGTTTTATAGCTAGAAAATCGCCCGTCAAGATATGATGGGTGAGAATTGCTTTTACATTTGAACGAAGCAATTGCCTGTTTGGTGATATTTTGACAGTTGAAATTTTAACTCTAACTCCAGTGGATGGAGCCGAAACTCCAGTGGATAGCGTTCACCGTTGACCACTTTTTAATTTCTCCATTCCCGTTAAATGACAGTCTTACCAGTAAAACAATTAAGTGACCGGATCCAGTTCAGCCTTGTCCCAATAAAGCCTTTCCCTGCATGTTAAGCATTGCCAAAACATATTTTCAAAATATCACGCCGTGGCGCGAGTTTCGTTGTTGACGACGTCAGGAGCGTTACTCGATCATTGGCTATTATATATATGAGGATTTGAAAATGTTGCATTGAATTTTTCATTTTGCCCTGAATTTTGACTAGGAATAACAAACAAGAAAATTTGTACATGCGATATTTTTCAAATGCTACGCTTGATAACTTTAACCTTACAAGTTGTCATTGCAATAATAGTAATTCACTAGTGATAATAGTAATACTGCCCCGCTAAGCGCAAAAGTCGTATCTGCATCTGAGTTCAAAATGAAAAATTGCTGCTTGAAGTTGTGTGCCTCCATGTATTTGATTCGGATGCAACTTTTTCAAAAAATTTTTAAAAATATTTCCCATTCACAAATGTCTATACAACATTGTATGTAGGTAAAATGTGTGACACAGAATCACTTGGTGACCGTAACTCGATTTTGATAAAAAGTGCAGTTACGACTTTCGTGCTTAGGGCCGTGGTAGCCCGATCGGTAGAGTGTCGGATTCGGGGCCGGAGGGTCCTGAGTTCGAACCTCGATGGTCGAAGACCCACCGTCGTCATTAAAGGGGACTGGGCGACGTTAAATAGGTTCGTGGTCTCAATGTCCTCCAAGTGGAACGATACCTCTGGGGGTGCTTGCACCAGATAGCTATTAGCTCCTGGCCTAGTTCTAAATTCTCATTAACTGTTCGATCCGGTGATGGTGCTGCCATCAATCGGTATATAAAATAATGGAGGCAAGGCACTTAGTATGCAGTCCTCGACATAAATACAGTTGTAGTCAGTTGTGACTCTGAATAGGAATAGGACTTTCGTGCTTAGCACGGAAGAATAGTAATAGTAAATCATTAGGGACAATAGTAATTCTAATTAGTTCAGCGCACTTATATCTGGGGGAAAATTACTTCATGAGCTTTTATCTCATTTTAAAATATAAAGTCACTTGAAAAGTTATATCAAATAGCTGAGTGCTTTGGAATATTGGTTCGGAATGCGATTGCTTTTTGCAATATATTCCCATTTAGCAAAGTGCCTTAAGACCGCCGTTTGCTTAAGAAAGTCATAGATAAATTGGCTACAAACAATTTGAATGTGTCGATTAAATTAAAAGTGGTCATTGGGTACTAACTTGAAATGCTAGTGTTTAGGTCTAAAGAAAAAGCTGCTGGTGTTCCTTGAATTAAATGCTAAAAATAATTACTAGTTTAGACCTTTGTATGAATTATTTCCTCGTAGAAACCTGATGTTTTTAAAAATATTTTTATTCCTTTGTGATGGTTGTAATATAAACTTTGAAACAAAACCTGCGATAGGAAATAATATAACCTGTTTCGCTACAAATGTAGTCCTTGATCAAGGAAAAAGTACTCAAAACCTGCAGTTATCGATTGAATTAAATAAGGAGTACAAACAGTCAATGTTCTAAACTCTGTTTTTCTGTGTTCCTAAAAACTTTTAAACGCATAGTTTTTTAAAATATTTTTTTTGAAGAAACTAAATAATTTTAGCTACACATCTCTAATATTATTATTGTAAAGAGTTCCGGTGCAGCTTCAAACTTTTTTGAAATGACGACACAGTTCTTGAGAAAACACAGGAGATTTATTTACAACTATGTACAGGAAAGATCGTTGACAACCGCTAAATTAATCATCAGCAATTAAGCAAATATCAATCAAGTATCAACGTGAGTAACCGTAAACTCAACGGTTACACCGGTATTTACATCCAAATACGAAAAACAACACAGCGAAATGCCTCGCAATGTACAAAGCTATTACACCCTCAGTCACAGCCATCTTAGCACAAGGCCTGCGCGCTCATTCAACATGGCCGCCCGTGAAGGCGGTTTGTTTACATCTCATAATAGCTCTACCGTGAATAAAAATTTAGATTTTTTTATAATCCATTAAAAAAAAACAGTTGATTTTTACATGAAATACTCCGATACATCTCTAAATTAAAAGTTTATATCGTTCGAGTTTTAATATAGACACAAATAGTTCTTAAATAGTAAACTAAATTAAAATTCATGCATGACACATTAAATATTATATTCGCAATAAATATATAGATAATGAATAGAAATGAAAATTTTAATGGGTAAAAAGAAAATACACTTCAACTTCAAATCATAATGCAAAAGAAAGTACGAAATAAATTTTGCTTACTGTAAATTGTAAAATGATTAAGAAAGACGGGGAAGATAAACGGGAAGTGCATATTCCTTATTCATAAATTAATAAATATTTTGCATTTTTCACACGAATGATTTACAGTAGTATTGATTTCCTTTGATAAAAATACAGACAAATGAAAAAAAAAAAATAAGATGGAATAAAATAAACCAATATTTAGCCACATTTCTAATTGTTACAAACAAAAGAAACAGCATACATTTTTGAGAAAAAAATCGCTCCAATACCCAATAATAATTACAAAACATATGAACAATTGAAACAAACTAAACGGTATAAAAGGACAATACTGATGCATATATTTCAGAGTAAAAAATATAATTAGATTCATCATGAGTTATCTGTGAGTTTTTTTTTTTTTTGGAGAAGTTATTCAACAGTATGTTATAAATCGTTTGCATAATATTTTTCAAAATCAAGAAAATGGTGTGAGAGCTAAACTTGTAATGGTCATGTACCACATTTCTAATGCATAGCCCGTTAATAGTTGTTAAAAGCTTTAATACATTTTCATTTGCTATGAATTCCTCCAAAAAAAAAAAAAAAAAACACAACATTTTAAAATGCATTTATACAAATATAAGCTGGGTTTAAAGGAAAAAGTTGGTGTTTTTCAAAAGTCACGATTTCATATATCTATTAAACTGCACTCTTCAGAGAATTCATATTAAAAAGCTCCTTGAAATTTTAGTTACAAAAAAAAAAAAAAAAAAAATCATTTACCAACGTGAGGGCAAAAAGCTTCGTCATTAAAATCGAAAGTAATAAATGTGTATTACATGAAAAAAACATAAATAAAAATGTGTACCTTTCAATAATAGAGTACAGTACCTTACAGAAATAGAAACTGCTTTAAAAGTCAAAACAGTTGCTCTTTTTAATGAACCGCGATCTAATGTATATATTAAACAGCATTCTTCAGCCAATTCATGTTAAAAAGTTCCTTGAAACAATAGTTACAAAAAATAATCATTACACAAATTGAGGCAAAAAAGCTTCGTCATTGAAATCGAAAGTGATAAAAATATGTAGCATGAAAAAACATACATAAAAATTCGTCCCTTACAAGTAAAAAATCCTTAAAATATTATTTAACAAGTACAGTAAAACTCCTCTAATACGGACACTAACAAGACAAAATTTTTTGTTCGCAATAGAGGGGTGTCCGCATGACAGAGGTTTAATAATACCTTTCAATTTTTACCTTAGAATCGAGGAATTAAATACTGTCCACATAGGAGGGGTATCTTTATGAGGGATTTTACTGTATTTATTTTTTTATTATCAATTCTGCTTAAAAATAACCATTGGTAACCACGCTTACCTTCTTAACATTTTTTAATCCAACAATAGTAGCTTCAAACATATTTGGAGATGTTAAACATTTGATACGTTAAATTTTCACCACCAAAGTATCGCAACGGCTTATAATGTAAACTTGACGAAACGTAACGATTTAGCACATTCAAATACAAAGAACAAAAAAGAAAACATCATTTCAAGTCTCCATAAAGACAGTTGATAACGTATTCACACATTTGGAATAAATATTACTTTGCTATTTGATACTAAAGTGTTGAGATGAAATACAATATTGCATCCGCAACGAGCAGCTACTTGAAGTCCACTACACTGTTTGAACTAAAGGGATTTTCCCGCTCAACGCCAGCTTGAGGTCACGTGACATCGATAGCGCAATACAGCGTGTCGGCCTGATATATGGAAGGCTGTGCCTCAGTACAACTTCTCAATCGAGACTCACTTTTTATGCCACGGAGGCTATTTATAAATCCTTGAAAAGTTTCCACAATGTTCCATTGAGAAGTTTCGATAACATTCTACAAATATCTCATACTTTCTTTTTATTCATTCTCAAATTTTATCAATGAAAAAATAGGGGGACCCTATACTTCAGTCGAATGTTAGGGGGTTGTATGTACATTACCTGAAACTATTTACAGGTTACGTTACTACAATAATTTTAAATGAAAGATAATTTAATAAACGCCAAATTTAGCTAGATCAAATAAATTACAAAAATAATTACTATTTACAAAATTTGTAACATTATAAATTTACATTGACAGAAAACTAGCGTCAGATATGATAAAGTTTGGTATTAGATTTAATGAAGATTTATGAAGATACCAAAAGATAAGAGTTTGATGAATGAAGGCTGGTTTATTGTCACAATATAAAAAACATATATGTACGTGATCTAAAAAATATAGTGTGTAAGTACATTAACAATAAATTGTGTCATGGTCATTTTTAAGAAAAATTAAAAACCTTGCTGATCAGCAAAAAGCTTAAAAATATATATGAAGCATAAATATAACACGGTGTATACGATTTACAATTTCTAGGATAAATGATGGAACATTACAGAAGAAAAACATACGACCTTTTTCTGCTCAGAAGCACGTGGACCAGTAAATCACAATCTTGAATAAAAAACCAACAAAATTATTTATCGAAAACGTAAATCGCCCCGCACACGATTCATTTATTTGTTGGTAAAACTTGTTGCACGAGTTATATCATTATATATCTGAACACTTTTAGGATGCATCGGGATTTTATATCTTGGTAGTTGTGCTCCTCTGATGGCGAGAACTCAAAATTGCATAGTTCATCCGATCGGCGTCCGTCTCAAGTCATCCGCGTTGGTCAATTCCAGCTTTTCATTTTTTCACTTGTAATAGCAAAAAGCTCCGGATACGAAGACAAATTGAAGCTCACATCAGCAGGTGATTAGACTAGCAGAAGAAAGTAAAGTTCACAGAAAGTTCACAGCATGATCAGGGAAGGGTTTCATCCGAGATTTCTCCGGAAAATAGCATGCTTCAATAATACACTAAAGGTGAGTCGTCTTCTCAACAATTCGTTTTTTTTTAGCTAAACCATTGCAGACGTGAAAGAGTCACCAAATTCTGTGCATGACCCCCGAACACTGAAAAGTGCCGGGGAGTCGTGGAAAACCTTGCAAACTACATTCTTCCTAAATTCCACGAAATCCTGAAGAGACGGAAAAACTGAGACCACGCCGGAATCTCACAATTCACTATGCGGTTGCAGTTACAGGTGGTCGAAACCGCGAGGTAGAAAAAGCAGCTTGGTGGGATAGAGTTATCACATGCGTGGAGGATGAAAATGCAGTTGGGACAGGTGTGGCAAATCATGATTGTCACATTCCTCCCCCCCAAGAAAAATTCACGGAAAAGGTTAAATAAACATTTCTTGAATAATCACCCGAAAATGAAAACATGAAATTTTGGTATATACAGAATACAACATGACGAACAATCAATACACAAATAAACCAGCAAAAATGTATACGTAAACACAAAACGTAAGTAATACACATAACACCAGAAGTCACTTCAGACCTTCGTAAAAAATCTATTTAATGGCCAAAAAGACAAAAAACCAGCGTGAACTTCGATTAAATATGTTAAAAGGAAAAAAATTTTCAATCACCCATAACAAAAATTATCTTTTTTTTTTTTTTTTTAAATACAGTATTATGTTGGACAAATTCTAATTATCTTCCATCACTTGCAATTTGCCAGACTGATTAACTTTTGACACATGAAATAGTGAATTTCAATTGAATTTTCTCATGAACAATTTTTTTTTTTTTTTTTTTTTGCAAATCATAATTTTCATATTCATTTTATGATTCAACTTTCTTAATGCAATGATTGCAAATGATATTTTGCTTATGCGCATAAACTAAAACTTCAGATGTTCAAACAAAATGTAATGCAGCTAAAAAATTTTGTATGTTTACATAGAGAAAAAACACATTTTTTGTTTATTTGCCAGTATTCATATTTGGTGGAGTAATGCAGTTCACTAAAAATTTTGTCTCTGTTGATCTATGAAAGCAAGATACCGACTGAAGAATGTGAACACAAGATAAATTTAAAAAAAAATATTTTTGACACTTTTGAAAAAGATATTTTCTCTGCAATCGAAAATTCGGACCAGCCAGACAAAAAACGACTGCGTTTTGTGAGCTCTCAAAACACTAGAAAATACCATTCCCAAAAAATATCAAAAGAGAAGAAAAAAAAAATTTTGCACTTATAACCTATGTGTTGACAAAACAGATGAGTAAAAATTTCACTATGCAGCAAAAACATTTTTTTGTGGAAGTTTTTTAATTCATTAATTTGCTAATTGCCATTTATGCAACATCATTGTTTACATCATTTTCATTATATATTTCATTGATACTTTCATTTTGAGCATTTGTCAATTTTGCATTTAGAGGTACTTGTAAAAACAGTTTACTAACATGGTATTTTTTTATCAAGTCCCTGCTATCATCATGAAATTCAATGAGATAATTGTCATTTCTCAATTTTCTAGTGATTGTATGAGGACCATCATATTTTGCACAAAAGGTGTTTGTGTGAGAAGGTATTTCTACAAATACTTTATCTCCCACTTCAAAGTTAGGAATGGCACGACCCTTAATGTATTTCAGATGTTTAGAAAAATACTCATTTTCATTAAATTTTACCATTTCCCTAGTCTCTAGAATATGTTCTTTGAGCAATTTTAGATATTTAGATGGGCTTTCCCCTTCGTTAGATTGAGTAGTCAGTGTAGAAGGTAAGTTCAAATTCCTACCAAAGAATATTTCAGCAGGACTAAATTTAGTGACAGCATGTTTGGAACTATTATAATGAAGCTTAAAAAAAGTAACCTATCAGACCACTCACAAACAGAGTTGGACATAGCAGACAGGCTTTCTTTCATTATTCTGTGAGTCCTTTCAATAACCCCGTTACTCTGTGGATAGTATATAGATGAATTTCTATGCTCAATATTGAGTGATTTCAAAAAATGTTCTAATTCCAAAGACTTGAAGTTAGGAGCATTGTCAGACAGCAGAATCTTTGGAATTCCAAAACGTGAGAAATACTGATTCAAGGTGGAAATTATGGTGGAAGATTTAATGTTGTTTAAGGGTACAGCTTCCAAATACCTGGAAAAATGATCAATGATTGTTAAAATATAAAATTTTTCATCGTGTGACCTAGGTAGTTTTCCCACAACATCAATTGCAATTACTTCTCCACAGGTGAGATCCCTCTTTTGAACAAATTTTGTTGTTGTCAATTTTGCTTTAGGTTTATTTTCCATGCAAGCACTACAGTTGTTACAAAAGTTTTTTGTGTCTTTTAGCATCCCATACCAGGAGTAAGTCTTCTTAAGAAAATCATATGTTTTAGTAATACCAAAATGTGAAGCATGTGCAGACTTAAGGCATTCTAAGATTAAAGAGTTTGGCATGAAAATTCTGACTAAAGTTCTATGTGGCTTGTGTTTTGGGTTTATTCTGATCATTAGCACATTGTTATCCTTATTAATAAAAAATTTCTTACAAATAAATTCATCGTTGGCATCTATTTTGTCAATAATACATTTAGTATCTTTAGACTCCCTTTGTTTTTGGCTATGTTTTCCAAAGTTAAATTAGGATTTGCCTCAAAGATATTAATTGATAAAGTTTGGTATTAGATTTAATGAAGATTTATGAAGATACCAAAAGATAAGAGTTTGATGAATGAAGGCTGGTTTATTGTCACAATATAAAAAACATATATGTACGTGATCTAAAAAATATAGTGTGTAAGTACATTAACAATAAATTGTGTCATGGTCATTTTTAAGAAAAATTAAAAACCTTGCTGATCAGCAAAAAGCTTAAAAATATATATGAAGCATAAATATAACACGGTGTATACGATTTACAATTTCTAGGATAAATGATGGAACATTACAGAAGAAAAACATACGACCTTTTTCTGCTCAGAAGCACGTGGACCAGTAAATCACAATCTTGAATAAAAAACCAACAAAATTATTTATCGAAAACGTAAATCGCCCGGCACACGATTCATTTATTTGTTGGTAAAACTTTTTGCACGAGTTATATCACTATATATCTGAACACTTTTAGGATGCATCGGGATTTTATATCTTGGTAGTTGTGCTCCTCTGATGGCGAGAACTCAAAATTGCATAGTTCATCCGATCGGCGTCCGTCTCAAGTCATCCGCGTTGGTCAATTCCAGCTTTTCATTTTTTCACTTGTAATAGCAAAAGGCTCCGGATACGAAGACAAATTGAAGCTCACATCAGCAGGTGATTAGACTAGCAGAAGAAAGTAAAGTTCACAGAAAGTTCACAGCATGATCAGGGAAGGGTTTCATCCGAGATTTCTCCGGAAAATAGCATGCTTCAATAATACACTAAAGGTGAGTCGTCTTCTCAACAATTCGTTTTTTTTTAGCTAAACCATTGCAGACGTGAAAGAGTCACCAAATTCTGTGCATGACCCCCGAACACTGAAAAGTGCTGGGGAGTCGTGGAAAACCTTGCAAACTACATTCTTCCTAAATTCCACGAAATCCTGAAGAGACGGAAAAACTGAGACCACGCCGGAATCTCACAATTCACTGTGCGGTTGCAGTTATATGTGGTCGAAACCGCGAGGTAGAAAAAGCAGCTTGGTGGGATAGAGTTATCACATGCGTGGAGGATGAAAATGCAGTTGGGACAGGTGTGGCAAATCATGATTGTCACATTCCTCCCCCCCAAGAAAAATTCACGGAAAAGGTTAAATAAACATTTCTTGAATAATCACCCGAAAATGAAAACATGAAAATTTGGTATATACAGAATACAACATGACGAACAATCAATACACAAATAAACCAGCAAAAATGTATACGTAAACACAAAACGTAAGTAATACACATAACACCAGAAGTCACTTCAGACCTTCGTAAAAAATCTATTTAATGGCCAAAAAGACAAAAAAACCAGCGTGAACTTCGATTAAATATGTTAAAAGGAAAAAAATTTTCAATCACCCATAACAAAAATTATCTTTTTTTTTTTTTTTTAAATACAGTATTATGTTGGACAAATTCTAATTATCTTCCATCACTTGCAATTTGCCAGACTGATTAACTTTTGACACATGAAATAGTGAATTTCAATTGAATTTTCTCATGAACAATTTTTTTTTTTTTTTTTTTGCAAATCATAATTTTCATATTCATTTTATGATTCAACTTTCTTAATGCAATGATTGCAAATGATATTTTGCTTATGCGCATAAACTAAAACTTCAGATGTTCAAGCAAAATGTAATGCAGCTAAAAAATTTTGTATGTTTACATAGAGAAAAAATACATTTTTTGTTTATTTGCCAGTATTCATATTTGGTGGAGTAATGCAGTTCACTAAAAATTTTGTCTCTGTTGATCTATGAAAGCAAGATACCGACTGAAGAATGTGAACACAAGATAAATTTAAAAAAAAATATTTTTGACACTTTTGAAAAAGATATTTTCTCTGCAATCGAAAATTCGGACCAGCCAGACAAAAAACGACTGCGTTTTGTGAGCTCTCAAAACACTAGAAAATACCATTCCCAAAAAATATCAAAAGAGAAGAAAAAAAAAATTTTGCACTTATAACCTATGTGTTGACAAAACAGATGAGTAAAAATTTCACTATGCAGCAAAAACATTTTTTTGTGGAAGTTTTTTAATTCATTAATTTGCTAATTGCCATTTATGCAACATCATTGTTTACATCATTTTCATTATATATTTCATTGATACTTTCATTTTGAGCATTTGTCAATTTTGCATTTAGAGGTACTTGTAAAAACAGTTTACTAACATGGTATTTTTTTATCAAGTCCCTGCTATCATCATGAAATTCAATGAGATAATTGTCATTTCTCAATTTTCTAGTGATTGTATGAGGACCATCATATTTTGCACAAAAGGTGTTTGTGTGAGAAGGTATTTCTACAAATACTTTATCTCCCACTTCAAAGTTAGGAATGGCACGACCCTTAATGTATTTCAGATGTTTAGAAAAATACTCATTTTCATTAAATTTTACCATTTCCCTAGTCTCTAGAATATGTTCTTTGAGCAATTTTAGATATTTAGATGGGCTTTCCCCTTCGTTAGATTGAGTAGTCAGTGTAGAAGGTAAGTTCAAATTCCTACCAAAGAATATTTCAGCAGGACTAAATTTAGTGACAGCATGTTTGGAACTATTATAATGAAGCTTAAAAAAAGTAACCTATCAGACCACTCACAAACAGAGTTGGACATAGCAGACAGGCTTTCTTTCATTATTCTGTGAGTCCTTTCAATAACCCCGTTACTCTGTGGATAGTATATAGATGAATTTCTATGCTCAATATTGAGTGATTTCAAAAAATGTTCTAATTCCAAAGACTTGAAGTTAGGAGCATTGTCAGACAGCAGAATCTTTGGAATTCCAAAACGTGAGAAATACTGATTCAAGGTGGAAATTATGGTGGAAGATTTAATGTTGTTTAAGGGTACAGCTTCCAAATACCTGGAAAAATGATCAATGATTGTTAAAATATAAAATTTTTCATCGTGTGACCTAGGTAGTTTTCCCACAACATCAATTGCAATTACTTCTCCACAGGTGAGATCCCTCTTTTGAACAAATTTTGTTGTTGTCAATTTTGCTTTAGGTTTATTTTCCATGCAAGCACTACAGTTGTTACAAAAGTTTTTTGTGTCTTTTAGCATCCCATACCAGGAGTAAGTCTTCTTAAGAAAATCATATGTTTTAGTAATACCAAAATGTGAAGCATGTGCAGACTTAAGGCATTCTAAGATTAAAGAGTTTGGCATGAAAATTCTGACTAAAGTTCTATGTGGCTTGTGTTTTGGGTTTATTCTGATCATTAGCACATTGTTATCCTTATTAATAAAAAATTTCTTACAAATAAATTCATCGTTGGCATCTATTTTGTCAATAATACATTTAGTATCTTTAGACTCCCTTTGTTTTTGGCTATGTTTTCCAAAGTTAAATTAGGATTTGCCTCAAAGATATTAATTGATAAAGTTTGGTATTAGATTTAATGAAGATTTATGAAGATACCAAAAGATAAGAGTTTGATGAATGAAGGCTGGTTTATTGTCACAATATAAAAAACATATATGTACGTGATCTAAAAAATATAGTGTGTAAGTACATTAACAATAAATTGTGTCATGGTCATTTTTAAGAAAAATTAAAAACCTTGCTGATCAGCAAAAAGCTTAAAAATATATATGAAGCATAAATATAACACGGTGTATACGATTTACAATTTCTAGGATAAATGATGGAACATTACAGAAGAAAAACATACGACCTTTTTCTGCTCAGAAGCACGTGGACCAGTAAATCACAATCTTGAATAAAAAACCAACAAAATTATTTATCGAAAACGTAAATCGCCCGGCACACGATTCATTTATTTGTTGGTAAAACTTTTTGCACGAGTTATATCACTATATATCTGAACACTTTTAGGATGCATCGGGATTTTATATCTTGGTAGTTGTGCTCCTCTGATGGCGAGAACTCAAAATTGCATAGTTCATCCGATCGGCGTCCGTCTCAAGTCATCCGCGTTGGTCAATTCCAGCTTTTCATTTTTTCACTTGTAATAGCAAAAGGCTCCGGATACGAAGACAAATTGAAGCTCACATCAGCAGGTGATTAGACTAGCAGAAGAAAGTAAAGTTCACAGAAAGTTCACAGCATGATCAGGGAAGGGTTTCATCCGAGATTTCTCCGGAAAATAGCATGCTTCAATAATACACTAAAGGTGAGTCGTCTTCTCAACAATTCGTTTTTTTTTTTAGCTAAACCATTGCAGACGTGAAAGAGTCACCAAATTCTGTGCATGACCCCCGAACACTGAAAAGTGCTGGGGAGTCGTGGAAAACCTTGCAAACTACATTCTTCCTAAATTCCACGAAATCCTGAAGAGACGGAAAAACTGAGACCACGCCGGAATCTCACAATTCACTGTGCGGTTGCAGTTATATGTGGTCGAAACCGCGAGGTAGAAAAAGCAGCTTGGTGGGATAGAGTTATCACATGCGTGGAGGATGAAAATGCAGTTGGGGACAGGTGTGGCAAATCATGATTGTCACAAGATAACAGAAGAATAAATAGACTTTGAGCTAAAATTGCTTCGTCTTTTATTACCAAATTAACTGTAATAATTTCTGTTTTTTTTTTTTTTTTCAATTGAGATTAATGTTAGACAACTGTAGTTTTCAATCAAAACTTTCAATCATAGAATATGCTAGCATAAAACTGCAAACATGGTTTGTACTTTCATTTAATTGCATGCGCTGCTACATTCTCATCAACTGACTACACACTCAAACTGAGTGATCTCACTGAATTCATCACCAAATTAATTACTTCTCTCTAGTCATTTATGAACTCTCCACAAATTGATACGAAAAGTCAGAGAGATTTTCTAAGTTCATAGAAAACCAACAAAAATGGGGCATCGTATGCAAATGTATTGGATTCTGTTTGCATTGGATTTCCGACTTATCAGTTTGTCAGGAGAAGGGGGTTTCTTTGAATTAAATTTATGTTGAAATATCGATTTTAAATGTATTTTTTGCGAATGCTTTTTTTTAATTAAAGCGAATGGAAATCGTGTACTTCATTTGATTAAATGTGGTCGTTTCCAATATTTTAAAAGTATTTTTTCTGAAAGAACATGCTTAAAAACATAGGATCTAACCATTTTTTAAATAATTTGTTAAAGTTTAATATCTTTAAAATTACTTAAATCGGGGTGATCTTTCATTGTTTACATTTCTCGCCGATGACATCACAAAGATGAAATGCCATTCTTTGTTGCCATTTTCACGGAGCAAAATACTTAATTCGCATCTTTACTCACGTGTATTGGCAACGATAGGGTTGATAGCAAGTGTAGAGCGCAATTTCAATTCGCTTCTTGATTATCGTAACGTGGAAACGCGGTACAAAGATGCGCCAAAGGGCATCATTTGTGACGTCATCTAGACCACGCCTTGTTTGAAAAATCTTACATTTAAAAAAACTAATTAAAAAATAACTGTTGGGAAAATGAATGAATTTTCTGGGTCCATATATTTTTTTTTGCTTATTGTATCAATTTCAGTGACTAAAAGTACTACTTTTGAGTGAAGGAAACAACCCCATTTCTGCTTTTTCGATTTATGATTAAACTTCTGCTAGACAGACACATATCCAAGGCAGAAAAAGGCAAATGCAAACTGAGGCACTCATGAACAATGAACACGGTAGAAAAAGAAATGAGCATAATCTTTAAAGATTTTCTCCATGAACGAGAGGATTCTGAACATATTTCCCAACAATTCCATATTTTTGAGCTATTAAAATGATATCCTCATCCTCATATAAATAATAGCCGATGATCGAGTAACCCACGTGTTTCAACAATGATAATTTGATAATATGTTTTGGTAATGTTTAACATGCAGGGAAAAGCTTTAGTGTGACAAGGCTGAACTTGATCCGGCAACTTAACAGTTTCACTGGTAATACTGTCATTTTAGGAGAATGAGGAAACGAAAACACGGTCAACAATGAACGCTACCTACTGGAATTTAGGGTTAATCCACAGGATTTAGGGTTTAAAATGTCAATGTCAAAATGTCATCAAACAGGCAATTCGCAACTCCAACAAACTATAGGGGGCACTGCAGCCACCGTCTAATGGCGGATGAAAAAGGTAAAACAAACGCACGCCGTAGCGTAGAAAATGCTAATAAGCCTAGTAATTTTTGTTTGTATGCATGACTTTTTTGTTTTATTCTTTTTAAATCAATTTTCGAAGTCTTGTGGATATTCTGGCCCATGTAAAAAGAAATGAGAATTCAAAAAGAATAACTAAACATTAGAAATTAATACAAATTTCGTAGTTCGTAGTTGTAAGCAGCCTTTTTTACGATGTTGAATTCAAAATTTATCAATTCTTGATGAAACCACATTTTTATTGTTACCATTTGAACACTATAAATATTTCATGTAAATAAACTTTTGTTTATCAGTGTTATCAAAAGAGGAACATGAAAGTTCTTCTTTTACATTCGGTTTCGTATGTTTCTAATTTCTGAATTATGATTTAATTCTGTCATGCATCATCAATAAAATTCTCACGGATACATGGCGGTAGTTTTCTTTTTAACTGATCTTCCATTATTTCTTTAAACTTATCGAATTCTGCTATGTTTCTACCATTTTAATCCACACATGATAAAAAATAAAAATGGTTTACAACTGACATGCAAAATCTCGCCAAATGTTCTTTGCTTGCACAATACTAAAACTATAACCCTAAACTAATATCGCACTATTTTGGCGATGAAAATTCTCAGCGTTAAACATTTTTCATTCCATTCTACGATAATATATTTAGGAAAATATTTTGCATACTATCCTTCTTTTGAGCTTAAGAAAAAAAAAAACATATTCTTACAAATTCACACAAAACAATAAAAAATTTACCTGGTATAAAGTTATACTCTTCCAAAAAAAAAATGAGCTTCGAATAGACTTGTAAATGCGAAGTTTGTTAATCCACAATGTTCTTGTGTTAAGGATTTCACGCCATTTACGACAGTCAACTCACTTTTTAAAGGGAAATAATAGACTAACATTATTTTGAGAAGCTCGAGAATACTACTAAGGGACGAATTAATTTCTGTAGCTGAATGCAAACTAAGACACATCGATTGCGTTAATAAATACTCATAACAAACTGCCTTTGTTTACGTCAACAGACACGCGTGGAACGCAATGTTTTAGTTTTCTCGGCAGTTATGTAAATCACTGCAAGGTAGCATATTCGAGCGCTGGAGTTGCGAATGGTTTCGATGAAACGTAGAAGCAATTTTCACCCGTCATACCTTGACAATTTATTATTGTGACAAGGCTGAACTTGATCCGGCAACTTAACAGTTTCATTGGTAATGCTGTCATTTTAGAAGAATGAAGAAACGAAAACACGGTCAACAATGAACGCTACCTACTGTAATTTAGGGTTAATACACAGGACTTAGGGTTTAAAATGTCACCAAACAGGTCATGGCTTCATTCAAACGTAGAAGCAATTTTCACCCGTCATACCATGACGAGCGATTTTCTAGTATATATATATATATATATATATATATATATATATATATATATATATATATATATAATAGCTAATTCACTGATCGAGTAAAGCTCTGACGTCATCAACAATGAAACTCGCGACACAGCTTGATAATTTGATAATATTTTTTTGGCATTGTTTGACTTGCAAGGAAATGCTTTATTTTGACGAGGATGTAATGGATCCAGTCCATTAACTGTTTTACTGGTTAGACTGTCATTTTAGGAGAATGACGAAAAGAACGAGCTGATGTGTGCATCACATGACTTCCTTTTTACTCGAATTTAAAGATAATAGTGCCTCAGAGAGAGAGCAAAAAAACACTTTAAATACTTTCATTCCAAGTCTGTTGCGAACCGAAGCAAAGAAAGCGTTTT
Organism: Uloborus diversus; assembly: GCF_026930045.1. Lineage (NCBI taxonomy): Eukaryota > Metazoa > Arthropoda > Arachnida > Araneae > Uloboridae > Uloborus > Uloborus diversus. Next base: position 8,196,901 of record NC_072736.1, on the reverse strand, counting down.
ATACACATAAATTTTCCCAATATTTGCAGTTTTAATGTGATTCAATGGTTAACTCTCTAAATATGGCCAAATTAAAACCAGATAAAAAAAAAAAAAACCCCGCCAAATTCGTCGCCAAGTTGGAGACAAAACTTGGCGACCGAAAGCTTGGCGATATATTGCCAAGTAGTGTTTGCCGAATTATAGCACCGCTTGAGTTTACATTGAAATTAATGATTTTATTGTGCGATGAAGTTTTATCAATGAAGTTATCGCACCGATGACTAATTTAATTAGTGCCCTTTTGAGTTGCAGAGTGTAATTGGAGTTCTTTGCAGAAAACAATACCTGTTGTTAAAATTATTTTTTTTAATTTTCTCCATGGTGATATAATAGTGAAGCTATTTACATATGGCGAGCTATTTACATATGAAATATGATATTGCAAAATAAGTTCTCTCAAAGCATAGACAGTTTAGTAAAACACGCAAAACCATTATTTGTAAATTTGCATTATGACAAATGAAGATTCATTAAGCAATCAAGGTTTCAGTAATTTGAACTTAAGGTTTGCATATAAAGTTTACAGTTATAAAATGCCTAATCGAGAGCATGACGGCAAACAGCTGACTTGACTGACCATGAAACTAAAATACGGCGCCTTAAAAGAGAGAGAGCAACTGAGCTACAGAAGTAACATATATAGTCAGCCAGAGTCATTTGCATGTATTTCAAGACATGCTTGTGAAATGCGCATTTCCCGATGTTAGGACGGCGGCCAATCAAATGGGAAAGGAACTTCGTCATTTCATGACGTAAGGCACGCACGTGTCTAAGATCGGGAAATACGTTGCATACATAGAAATTAGCATTTTTAACTTTGCAAAATAAAAGAAAATAGTGATTTAATTAAAGTCAAATATATCAAAATAAACGTGAATTATTGACAATATTATTTGGAATTCCCAACAGATTTTACCCAAAAAAGGTGTAAACGATCCTCTTTGGAACATCCGAATGCAACTAAAAGAGAAGGTGCACAACTAGACCCCATTAGTAGTCTATGTGCTAAATTTCAACTTTCTAGGACATACCGTTCTTGACTTATGCGAGATACATACACACATACGTACATACGGACGTCACGAGAAAATCGTCAAAATGGATTCTTCAGGCGTCTATACGTTCTTAGGCATGTCTCCACTTGTGGTCGGGTTGAAAAAAAAATCAATATTCATTCGGGGGCGAGGAAAATGGAAATTAAGGCCGATTTTTGAGCGGAAATTTTTTCGCGAATACAATACTTCCTGTTTTGTAAAAGGAAGTAAAAAGTGGTCAACAATAAACGCTACCTACTGGAGTTTAGGGTTAATCCACTGGAGTTAGGGTTACAGTTTCAACTATCGAAATATCATCAAACAAGCAATGGCTTCGTTCAAATGTTGACGCAATTTTCACCCGTCATACCCGAAGGGGAAACTTTCTACTCAGTTATTAATAGGCATACATAAACATCGTGTAGTGCACGCATTATTTTTTTAACATTTAAATTTAACTGAAACTGCTCTTTAAAAATCAATGAGAGCCCTAGCTAATGGTTTGGTTTAAAATGCTTGGTTTTTATGAAGGAAAAGACACATTTTACCTTCAACCTCTCCTCTAAACTCAGATAAATTTGAATTGAAGTTAACAGTTGATTTGCCACAAATAGGGTGTAAACAGCCTTTTTGGATCACTGGAATGCAATCAAAAAAGAAGGTGCACTAGACCCCATACACATTCCACTTACGGCGTGTGAAACATCTGCGGCATAACGTTTTTGAGTTATGAGAGATACGTACTAACATACGCACATACAGATGGTGCTGAAAAATATTCCCGATATTGATCTGGGGTAAAAATAAAGGTTAATTCGGTTGTTTATACTTTTGTAGTGATAAATGCACGTGCAAATGGGTCGAAAAAAACTAGTCAACATTCAATCAGAAACGAGCTGATGTGTGCATCACATGACTTCCTTTTACTCCAATTTAATACCATTTCCTTATCATTGGTAATTTTAATGTGATTCCATTGTTTACTCTCTAAATATCACCAACAGTGGCCAAATTAAAACCAAATTTTTAAAAAAAATGCCAAATTTGTCGCCAAGTTGGTGACAAAACTTGGCTACCAAAAGACTGGCGATATATCGCCAAGTGTCTGACAAATCATAACACCACTTGAGTTTACATCGAAATTAACAATCATTTCCCCCCCGAAAAGAGGCAAAAGACCCCCTTAGAAACTTCCGAATGCAACCAAAAGAGAAGTTGCACAACTAGGCCCCACTAGGAGTCTACGTACTGAATTTCAATTTTCTAGGACATTCCGTTTTTGAGTTATGCGAGATACATACACACATACACACATACATACGTACATACAGACGTCACGAGAAAATTCGCTGTAATTAACTCGGGAGTCGTCAAAATGGATATTTTGGGTGTGTGTAGGTTCCTAGGCATATATCCACGTGTGGTCGGGTCGAAAAAAAAAAAAACTCAACATTCATTCGGGGGTGAGAAAAATGGAAATTATGGTTGAGTTTTGAGTGAAATTTTTTTCGCGAATACAATACTTCCTTTTTTTGTAAAAGGAAGTAAAAATTAAAATGGCAAAATGGCCGTACTTTGTGAGAAATTTATTTCCTGATTATAATACTTGTTTTACTTTGTACAAGAAAGTAAAAGTGCATGTAAATTTCATTTTTCTTTCAGAAAATTAAAGTATAGGGTAGACTGCGGCACGTTTACGCAGTGCCCTTTTTCAAAACGAATTATAACTGGAGAGCCAACATTCATAACAGATTGATGTTACTTTTTAGCAAATATTCTCACAAGTTTTTGAACGTTAGACGAGCTTCTGTCTAGCATGCAGAAAGAATATCTGTTTTCTACCAAGTTGAGTAAATTTTGTGCTGAACGTTTTGAAGCTTATTGTGAATAAATAATACTTTCTTAAGAAAAAAAATGTATAAAAATTAACAGAATTTTATCTTTTTCTAAGAATTGTATTTGTATGAACTGAAATGTTATTAATTTTTTTACACGTTAAAAATAAATCCAAACTTGGAGACGGGGCAAGTTTACGCTTTGGACGTCTGTGCACCTTTACGATCGTTCTTACTGTATCTCACTTAAACGTGCCCCTGACACTTTTTTCGCTCCAAACTGCCTCAAGCATTTTTAGTATTTTCCGGCTATTTAGTTTTGAAAATTGCCATTTAATTTTCAATTAAGTTGCACATTCGTATCTTATAGCTCACATTCATATAGTGCTGCCTTCATGCCCCTTCAGCTCCAACTTTATACACTATTTAGTCTGCAATAAATTTGCTTCATTTTAACCATGGTAATGCATTATGTTCAAAACACTTACAGCACCACGTTAGGTATCAAAATAAGTATGCATAAACTAGCCCCGTATCCGGGGCATGTTTACACAACCGATTTGGACTCAAAAATATTTTTTTTTTAACGGTCAAAAACACAAGCTGAGCAACAACTGAATATACCAATTTTGACTCCATTAACTGCTTCATAAAACCGCCATGTCTAAAATTTCCTAAGTTAAAACATAAAAATTAGAATATTCATTGAAAAAAATCTGCGTAAACATGCCCCGGTCTAACCCTACCTATTTTCTTCTATTGTATTGAGGGGCGGGTATACGGGCCTTATTTTGTTGCACTGCATTTGGACACTTTAGAAATTTACTTAATAAAAATTTTATACAACTAGAAAATGAACATGGTCAAAATAAAATCACTATCAAACCTGATAATCGCATACCGTGCTTGGAAGTTATTTTTGATGGTTGATTATTTTGAAAATAATCATTTATTATTATTTTCAGTTTTGTTAAATTATTTTTAAAAAAATACAGAAAAATTGTTTCATCCCCTCTCTTACACATATGATACTTCAATGCATATAAAGAGCAAGGCCCAAGAAAGATAAGGATAAATATTTATACTCAATTCTGAATTGAACAAATGAAAAAATCGAAATAGTTAAAGTTTTTGATGACTTTCAACTGCAAACATAACCCATTTACTATACCGCCTGAGGCAGTTGTTTAACTTCCTCGACATGCGGTAAGATTAATGGCTGTAAATAACTTAATTTTATGGAAAAGAGCATTTCTCTTTCGAAAAGAACACATTTATTTTGTAATTTAAATAAAAATGAATACTTGGTTGTAAAAGAAGTTGGAAAATAGCCAAGTTATGTTTAAAAAAAATCATATGTAATCATTGCAAATAAGATTTAATTTAGTCAAGTCGCGTTATTGCCCATCACAGTTTTATACTTAATTAAATTACACGTAAAGCAAAAATGTTTCAAAACTTTTAATATGTACTCTGTATTTTTAAATATTTACAAAATTAAATGATTTAACAATTTTCAAAGCTGGTAGTATTATAACTATGTGACAATATTTTCAATATAGCATTAGAAATGTAGTGGATTCCAGTAAAAAAATAATGATTACCGCTAAATATCGAATTAAATGACAATACAACTCATTTTTAAAATTAGATGCTCAAATTTTATTATTTTCTGTCATTTTAAAAACCAGCTGATTTGTGCATCGCATGACTTCCTTTTACTCCAATTTAATGTAATTTCCCCATTATTGGCAATTTTAGGAGGATTCAATTGTTGACTCTGTAAATATCACCAACAGTGGCCAAATTGAAACAAATTTAAAAAAGAAAAAAAAAACCCCGCCAAATTTGTCGCCAAGTTGGCGACAAAACTTGACGACCAAAAGACTGGTGATATATCGCCAAGTTTCCGACAAATTATAACACAGCTTGAGTTTACATCGAAATTAACAATGATTTTCCCCCAAAAAGGGACAAAAGACCCCCTTAGGAAGATCTGAATGCAACCAAAAGGGAAGGTGCACAACTAGACACCCCTAGGAGTCTACGTACCTAATTTCAAATTTCTAGGACATACCGTTTTTGAGTTATGCGAGATACACACACACATACGCACATACATACGTACATACGAACGTCACGAGAAAATTCGTTGTAATTCACTCGGGGGTCGTCGAAATAGATATTTCGGGTGTCTGTACGTTCCTAGGCATATATCCACGTGTGAACGGATCGAAAAAAAAAATCATTTGGGGGTGAGAAAAATGGAAATTAAAGCCGATTTTTGATTGAAAATTTTTTCGCGAATACAATACTTCCTTTTTCGTAAAAGGAAGTAAAAATTGTTAATATTAAATGACACTATCCTTGTTTAACATTTCAAGAATTAATTGAGTTTTACTAATGCTTAATGTAGAGTTTGTTTTCAACTTAATGCTGGGATTGTTGCGATTTTAAATGCTTCGTTCCATTTGTTAATTCCCATCAGTAGCAAAGTGAAATAGTTTATTTCCCTAATTTTCTCACTTATTGATTACTAGCTGCATTGCCCGGCTTTGCCCGGTCCACCTTGAAAATAAAGATTGTGTCAAGTGCCGTATATTTAACACTCAGGCTTAAATAAATTTAAAAAAAACATCATGCAAAAGTTTCCTTCCAAACAATAACGACAGATATTAAAATACTTTTAAGACATTAAATCGAGAAAGATGAATTCAAAAAGCGTAACTATGGAAACACAAAATAAAATAAGTTTAAGGAATTAAAATGCGAAAGAAAATGGACAACAATTTGAATGGAAATGCGATTTTTGGAAATTGATGAAAAAAGCTTGTAACTTTTTTTCCTTTGGAGATACAAACGTAGCTTTTCGACCATAGGTCGAAATGCTTCTAGAGTAAAAAATGTCGCTCTTTCGAATTGTGTCAATATGAAAACTGTGGGATCATTCCTTCACTTTTTATTGAGAGATTTATTGAAGAAAGTAGTGCCTAAATTTCAGCTAAGCCTAAAAAAATTCGAGTTAAAAACGCAAATAACTCCCGCTGTAATAAAGTTAGAGCATTAGAACAAATTGCGTAGAACGCGGAAAATTTTACCCTTTCTAACGATATTCAATATTAAGTGCAAGCAATTTTTCACCCACATATTCGAGAATTCACGTGAAAATTGGGCCTAAATTGGAATAAAAAAGAACTATTCATCGATTTTTTTTTTCGAACAGGTCTGCAAACTTTCTCAGGACTTAAAGGAACAAACTGTGAAAATTTCAGCGAAATCGGCCGGGTAGCTCTCGAGTTTAGTGAGTTCAAACACACAGACGCTTTTTAGAGACTTCATTTTATACTATGTAGAGATTTCATTTGTTCATTCACTAATGCAAGGATTCTCAAACCTTTTCGACTCGTGGTACCATGGACGCCCATGTAGGGAGGCAAGGGGGTCTGAAGCCGCCCCCTTAGAACGGAGAACTCCCTTGCTTTTAGTGCTTTTTCATCGCAAAAATGTACAAAAATTCTCTTTTCCAGTCATTAATGAACAAGTTATTAAAAATGTCAAATTTTAATATCTCTAATCTGTACTGAAATTGGTTTCCATGGGGAAAATATTCTTCTAAACCATGTGGAAAATTTTTGAGCCCCCCCCCCCTTCAAATTTTGCATATGGGCGCCCTTGCGTGGCTCCCTTTGAAGAATTAGAATGTTCTCACAGCACCCCAGTCCATTTCTATTATGTAAGTTCAGTTGGCTCAATAAAGTCTTTCTAAGGTTCATAACCTAATATCTCTTATATTTATGATTAAATTGGTTCCAGCTTTTGCATATTCATCAAATGACTTATAGAAAATGAGAGAGAGAAAAAAAACCTAAGCAATTTTGACTAAGAAAGGCGACTTGATTTCATTAGGAACACAAGAAGTTCTGTCTAGAACTAGACGAGCCTACTTTCCCGTATACCCATATACTACTTTCTAGTACCTGATCAATATTCTCAAAAATAGCTAAAATCGCAATTTTTTTCAAACATATATTTTTTAATATTTTAAGTTGTTTTCTAAGAATAAAATATTCCTTACTTTTCTTTTAAAAAAAACGAACAAATAAAATAGCAGCACCTTTTAAACAAAGCAGCTAATACACTTCTTTCCATTAAAAAAAAATCTTTAACAGCTTTCAAAACGAAAAAATAATAATAATAAGTGCATTAAAATAAATACATCATATAAAAAAAATCGTTTCTTTTTCCCCTGTTGCCAAAAATAATTTTTTAAACGAATTAATGCACTTACCAAAGTAAATAAAAACAATAAAATGTCAACTTAAAGAAATAATTTTCATTGTCAAAAAAAAAAAAAAATCGTCTGCGCATATCTTTAACATAAATGACTTCGAGTTTATTCGCCGAAAACTGAATACCTAAATTAAAACTTTAGCGTGAAAATAAAAACAAGTCATATCAACTATAATTATTTTACAGTTAAAACCACAGCAGCGGAGTCGGAGTCGGAGTCAATCTCATTTTGGGATAAAAGAGTCGGAATCGAAAATCCAAGAATCGGTGTCAGTCATTTGTCCTCCGTGTATAAATGTTTGCCAAAGCAACGAAGTCAGAGTCGAAGTCGGGGAGTCGGAGTCCGATTGATTGTCGGACACAGGGATCAGAGTCGGAGTCAGGTGCCCCTAAATTCTCGGAGTCGGAGTTGGGAGTAGGTCGTCAAGAGCTATTTCCAACAAAGTTTGTTTGAAGTAAATCCGCCTTTAAGTTCGGAATCTATATTTACTTTCAGTTTCCCCTTAGGCGCTAATGTTAAGAGATTTGAACTGTTCAAAATTGAACGAAAACTTGTTCAAATCAAAAAGATATTTTCGATACATGTTTTTCATCAAAAGTTTTTCCCTACGAAGTTTGTTTGGAGTCACTTCGTTTCAAAGTTCAAGGTTTATTTTTGATTTGAATTTCCCCGTAGGCGCTAATGTTAAATTTTTTGAACTGTTCAAAATTGAACGAAAAATTGCTCAAATCAAAAAATGAATTATAGGACTGAGATGTCCTCGCCAAGATCTTTCTAACAAAAAAAAAATTTGTTCGAATCGGACTATTCATTCAAAAGTTATTAGGGAGGGGGACAGACAGACCGACAGACAGACAGACCGACAGACATTTTTCCCCATCTCAATACCCTTCTTTCCAATTTTTAATTTTTCAATATTTATCTAACTATTTTATTTATTTTTGACTTTTTTTTGTTTTTCGGGATATTTTAAAGATGTATTAAGCCTTCTTTCATGCTTTTTTCTTCTTTCTCTGATTTTTACTGGGAAAGTAGGCTAATAGATACATAATAAGGTCAACCCTGAGGAGTAGGAAAAGGGATTTCTTCACGCAGAGTATAAGAAAAAAAACCCGCTAAAAATACTATAAAATTAAAAAGAATTTTAAAATTTCTTAAAATGAATATAAAAACCCATTTAACCACATTTGATAACCTCAAAAATATTACCAAACATTTCATGTTAACTTCCATGAGAAAAAAAAAGATTAATCATCATATTCGGGGCAACTGATATGCATTTTTTTTGAGCAAAGTTCATGCATATATATGCAGCACTGGATCATTTCCTACATCCGATACTCCGGTGTCAACTCCTGTGGACAGTGTCACGGGAAAAAATGATGGTACACAACAATATTTTTCTTTTTCATTCCGTCAACTTAATGAATTGGGCTTCAAGAACAATTGACAACTTTTTTATTACCATTAAACTACAGCGAATTATGAAGAAACAAAACACTGAAAATTAGATCATGTAGTTTTGACAACACTCTTCTTTCAACGCTTTATCAATAATTATGTTTTCTGATGACAATGAAGTCACAATCTAGCGAACTTTTGTTTTACTACATCAAACGAGCTGATGTGCGCATCACATGACTTCCTTTTACTCCAATTTCAAGATAATAGTGCGACGGAGTGAGCCAAAACACACTTCAAATACTTTCATTCCAAGTTTGTTGCAAACCGAAGCAAAGACAACGTTTTACACAGATAAATTTTCCCAATATTGGTAGTTTTAATGTGATTCAATGGTTAACTCACTAAATATGACCAAATTAAAACCAGATAAAAAAAAAAAAAAAAATTTGAATTTTGACATCTTGAATTCAAATTATGTTTTTCGCAATCACGAGTGTGTGTATGTAGGCGTGTGTGTACGTGTGTGTAGGCATGTGTGTTTGTGTCTGTGTGCTGGCATAAGTGTGTGGGTAGTTGTGTGTATGAATGTGTGTGTGGGGGGGGGTATGTGCATGTGTGTAGGCATATGTGTTTGTGTCTGTGTGTAGGCATGAATGTGTGGGTAGTTGTGTGTATGTATGTGTCTGTGTTTGTGTGTGTGTATGTGTAGGTGTCTGTATGTGTTTGTGTGTGTGTATGTGTGTGTCTGTGTTTGTGTGTGTGTATGTGTAGGTGTCTGTATGTGTTTGTGTGTGTGTGTATGTGTGGGTGTGTGTATAGTTGTGTATGTATGCGCGTGTGTATAGGACATGGATGCAACTTGGAGACGGCTTTCGCTAGAGGAGCAACATCGTGAGGAGCCGGTCGACGGTGACGGTGCGGAGGGTGGCGGTGGGAAAATAAAATGATAGCACGCCAAAAACAGTCAAATCAAAGCAATAAGCAATCGTGATTGCTCAAAGAACCCGCCAAATTCGTCGCCAAGTTGGCGACAAAACTTGGCGACTGAAAGCTTGGCGATATATTGGCAAATGTTTGTCAAATTGTAGCACCGCTTGAGTTTACATTGAAATTAACAATGATTTCACCCCAAAAAGGTGTAAAAGACCCCCTTTGGAACATTCGAATGTAACCAAACTAGGTGCACAACTAGACCCCATTTGGAGTCTATGTACCAAATTTCAACTTTCTAGGACATACCGTTCCTGAGTTATGCGAGATACATACACACCTACACACACACGCACATACGCACATACATACGTACATACGGATGTCACGAGAAAATTCGTTGTAATTAGCTCGGGGATCGTCAAAATGGATTATTTAGGTGTCTGTACGTTCTTAGGCATGTATCCACGTGTGAACGGGTCAAAAAAAAATCAATATTCATTCGGGGGGCGAGCAAAATGGAAATTAAGGCCGATGTTTGAGTGAAAATTTTTTCGCGAACAGAATACTTCCTTTTTTATAAAAGAAAGTAAAAATGGGGCGCCCGATGGTCTTTCTGGTCTGCATAACCTTATTTGGTGCGCCCCAATTTCTTGTATATTGATGTCATGAACACTTCGCAGCACCCCTCGCCTTTTCTACGGCACTCCAGGGTGCCACGCCACCCAGTTTGAGAGCCTCTGCATTAATGTATTCATTTATCCACGTACTTACTTATTTTTTTTTTGCTGAGTTATTGAATAATTCATTTACTCATTAGTGAATGAATGAAAAAATTAAATAATTTATTTATTAATTGTTTCATTAATTTATTTATTTGCTGATCCATTCATTTATTTATTCTTTCGCTACCATGAGTCGCGAAAAGAAATAGTTTGTTTCACTAATTTTTCCTTTTCATTAATTACTTTATTTTTTCCTTCTCTAATGTATTCATTTATCCACGTACTTAATTATTTTTTGTGGATTTATTGAATTAATTAATATGTACTGAATTATTTAATATGAGTAATTCATTTGCTCATTAATGTATTCAATAACTTTCCTTCTCTAATGTATTCAATTATCCACGTACTTAATTTTTTTTGTGGATTTATTGAATTGATTAATATGTACTGAATTATTTAATATGAGTAATTCATTTACTCATTAATGTATTCAATTACTTTCCTTCTCTATTGTATTCAATTATCCACGTTCTTACTTATTTTGTTTTGTTGATTTATTGAATTAATTAATATGTATTGAATTAATTAATATGAGTAATTCATTTACTCATTAATGAATGAATGAACAGATTAATTACTTTATTCATTTATTTATTTATTTGCTGATTCATTCATTTATTAATTCATTGTCAAGTACCATGAGTCGCGAAAAGAAATAGTTTGTTTCACTAGTTTTCCCCTTTCATTAACTATTTCATTTGTTCCTTCTCGAATGTATTCATTTATCCACGTATTTTCTTGTTCATTTATTGGTTTATAGATTCATTCATTTGCTCATCAACGAATGAGTGAACGAAATTATTAATGTCGTTATTTATTGTTTCATTTATTTATTCTTTAATCATTCCTTTGAAGGGAAATGTTTTTGTCATTCAAATATATAATTTTAAGTCAAACATTTTAATGTTTTTGTAAAAGGAAGTAAAAAGGAGTGAGCCTGTAAATGGTTCGATATTAAATTAAAGAATATCTTTGAAATAAAAAGTAAGTTTAGTGTGTAAAGTTCACCCATTTGTTCACAAAATGCGTATATATATCTTTCCCATAAATCCACATGAAGGAAATAGGTAATCAAAAGGTCGAGTGAAAGAGTAAGAAGTAAGAAAATATTTTTTTTTTTTTTTTTTTGTTGGTATGATATAGATATTTTCATCTCTACTTAAAGGGCACTTGTGCTAATAGTCATATCAGGACTTTTTATGGTTAACTTATCATCAGCATAGATGCAATTACTTTGTTATTTTTGCCCGACCTAGAAAAGTTTGGGGTATACCTATCTTTCATATTAATACTGTACGCGACATTTGAGCTACAGGAATGAAAAAAAAAAAATCACTTCTCGTTCGCTATATGGAGATGTTTTTACTTTTGGTTGCATCTTAAATGTTAGTTCTTGGTTCTATGGTGGTTTAATGGCGCAAGATAGTTAATGAACTGCACCAAGTCATTTTTATTTTTGTATTTTACTTTTCAGTATTTTAAATCTATTGCGCAATGTCATATATTATATGTAATGCAGTGTATATCCTGTAATATATTTTTACATTAGTGTACGAATACTAATTTAAATAATGAAATAGAATAGAAAAAATAATTGCAATCAGATTTTGAAGAGATCGTTTCAGCATTTATGTGAAAATGGATTAATTTCATGTTCAACCATTTTTTTTTCTACAGAGCTCTTTAGAGCAGCGTTTCCCAGCTTTTTCTTTTGAGCCGCATACTAGCAAGTAATTTTTGCAAAAAAATTTGCAAATCGGTATTTTTTATTTATTTATTTTTCATTTTTTGCAAATGAGAAAAAAAAAAGGAACCTTGCATTTGCTGACAGTTAAAAACGTATGATTTTTTTACACACCGTTGAGGTCCCCCCCCCCTTTTTTTTTGCAAAAGATGAAACAATCAACTTTCGCCTCGGGGACCGCTTAGCACTTGGGAAAAAATTTTGCGAACGACCGAGTGCTCCTCTCCCACCCTTTTCTTTGCAAAATAATAGTGTAATAATCAATGAAAAAATAAACATAAATAAAACTTTACCTCTCATTAAAGAACTATATCACAAAAAATATTTAGGGATAATGTTAGGAAGGGGATCAGTATTTATTGTAATAATTGGCTTCTTTTTTTTTCCTCATTTTTCAAAATATTTTTTTCTGAAAGAACACGGTCAAAAACATGGGGTAAGTCACTTTTTATTTCTTTATTGAGCAATCCCGATTGCTTATTGTTCTCACTTGACTGTTTTTGACGTTCCTTTGGTTTTTCCCACCGCCACCCTCCGCACCATCACCGTCGACGGGCTCCTCACGATGCTGCTCTTCTAGCGAAAGCCGTCTCCAGGTTGCATCCATGTCCTACACACACGCGCATACATACACATACACACACATACACCTACAAACACCTACACACATACACAAACACATACACACATACACAAACACATATACACATACAAACATAAACACATACACACATACAAACACAAACACATACACACATACAAACACATACACACACATACACCTACACACACATACACACAACTACTCACACATTCATGCCTGCACACAGACACAAACACATATGCCTGCACACACATACACATACCCCCCCCACACACATTCATACACACTTATGCCAGCACACAGACACAAACACACATGCCTACACACACATACACATAACCCCATACACACAAACACATACCACCACACACAAACACACACGCCTACATACACACACTCGTGAATGCGAAAAACATAATTTGAATTCAAGATGTCAAAATTCAAATTATTTTTTTTTATTGTTTTGACTTATTTTCTCTCTTAAAAAATAGCTTTAAATGACTTTCATCCGTTTTTTTTATTTTTGCTGCTGAAATCACAAGTAAGCAAATCGCTAGAGCTACCAGAATAAAGTTTCAAGACACTGCCAAACTTCGCTAAATGAATATTTTCTAACAATTCTCGTTCCGCTATTAAACAGCTCGCGGTGAAAAAGTAATTAAAAGACGATATCTTGCCAGAAAAGACAACCAGGCGTTCCGATTCAAGATGGCTTTCATCACTTGTGACGTCACACGATGAAATATTTTGGTTTAAAACTCAGATATTTTCAAAAAATGATTTAAAATTAAATACTGGGAAAATAAAAGTATTTTCTGGGTCCATGTTGTTTTTTTTTTTTTGCTTAATCTACCAACTTTAGCGACTAAAAGTAGTACTCAGGGGTATTTTTGTTCAAAAATTTTGGAAAATTCTGAAAATTTTGGGCTGACAACACATTCTAAAACTGAATCTTTTTTCAAAAAAACTTAAAAATTGGTTTTATTTTCTATGATTTCAATGATTTTTGCATGCATATATTGAAGAGTTTTTATCGAAGGAGGGGGTAGGGGGTGAGCTTTCTCATAGTTTTCGAAAATTTCACACTGTCTTCAGAAAATTTTACTTGAGTCCACTTGCACTCCTGAGTAGTACTTTTGACTTAAGAAAACAACCCCATTCTCCTTCATCTTTAAGCATCTCGTTATTTAAAATCGTAACCGTAGAAAAGGGCATATCATTCACAAAATCATAACCGATCCTTTCCAGCCTACGCTAAAATGCAATGCATTCCTTCATTTTGGAGCAAATTGCTTTCAACAACTCGCTTTGCACTCGAAATTACTGCGTACGCAGGTTAAGAGATATCCATTCGTTCGTTCACTCAAAAGCCGTTCGAATTTCACGCTCTCTGGGGTGGTCGTTCATGTGAAGTCTCTAAACGGCTAGCATTCGATAAGAGCATCCCGCGTGCCAAATGGAACGCGATGGGCACGATTATTATTTAAATGGACCAGAAGCTTATAGAAGCACGCGCGCTTTCGGAAGCATGCATAAACTATTTCATTTCTTGAAGTTATTCCGCTCTATGGGCGGCAGAGCAGCCTGAATTGGGAGAGTGACAGATGTAGAAGAAAAACGAAGGAAAAGGTTAATTAATGCAGCCAAGTTGGCAAAATATTTTTATTTGACTCTGCACATTCAGGTACTTATCCGTTAAATGTACGTCTCTTGGCTCATTTTTTATTTTTGACGATTCTGATTTATTAACACTACTGCAAACTAAAAAGTTTGTATTTGGCGATATTCAATAACATCAATTTCTAAATCCTAGGGTTGCCATATACTTGTAGATATTGCAAAACGCTTTTTTCTCTTGTCGCCAAAGTGAAGAGTAAGCAAGTCACCAAACCGAGTAACGTACCTTTAACGGAAAAGTACCCATGTGCACGCAATAGAACTACAAGTTCTGAAAACGAGAAAAAGAAAAATTCATATCGCTTCGATGGAAGTGATAAATGTGCTTACTAATCGCCAAACGATAGTAAAACTTAATGGGCAAAACGTTTAAAAAAATGGTATTTACGTTATCATCCCATCGAGCTCTTTTGTAAAAATAGAAACCAACGCAAAGTGAAATTTAAAATTCTAAAATCTCGCCAAAAATCGTCATATGAACAGTTTTAAAGATGACAAGAGCAAGTTCGGTGACTCCACCGTTGGCGGCCTACCGCGCGTTTGGCAAGGTTTTGGTTTTGACAAAAATGGTAGACGGAATAATGCATAATCCTCTTAGATATAACAGCCGGTGATCGAGTAACAACAATGAAACTCGGGCCATGACATGATCATTTGATAATATGTTTTGGCAATGTTTAACATGCAGGGAAAGGCTTTATTGTGACAAGGCTGAACTCGATCTGGTCTCTTAACTGTTTTACTGGTAAAACTGACATTTCAGGGGAATGAAGAAACGAAAAAATGTTCAACAATGAACGCTACCTACTGGAGTTAAGGTTTAATCCACTTTAGTTAGGGTTACAATTTCAAGTACCAAAATATCACCAAGCAGGCAATGGCTTCGTTCAAATGTAGAAGCAATTTTCACCCGTCATACCTTGACGGGCAATTTTCTAGTTATCAAAATAAAATCCAAAGCCTCGTTCTTATACAGACATACAAAAGCCCTCTAAAATAGAGCAGAATTAACCTGGCACCATTGTGAAGGTTACGCAGTTCCTAGCCACAGCATTACTACGCTGTCAGGTTAGATTTTCCCCAACTATAGTAACCAAGTCTAAACATGTCGTGCCGCATCTACTGAATCTATCCCTAGTAGCATAATCAGTTGAGAGATGGTTGGTCAACAGTGGAGCTTATGGTTGGAGAACAGTAAGCAATGTCAGCTTTGACAACCGTTACCCAACCAACCATTTGCCAAAGAAGGGCCAACGATCTTCTACAGTGCCTAACAATTTCCCAACAATGGCCCATCGAAAACATTCAGGGTTGGCCCATTGATGCCCAGAAACTGTAGAGCCATCGTTGGCTCATCGTTCTTTGCCAATCCACCATTCCCAACCGGTTTCTACCATTGGCCAACCTCTCCCCACCGTGCGTGCTACTTTAGCAAAGTAAAAATTGGAGTCGGATACCCCCCCCCCCCCAAAAAAAAAAAATAAACCTGTTGCAAATTGTTCATTATCCGCCTCATAAGAACAGGTAAAAGTCCCACACCATTGTGCGTCGGGTTTCGGAATGGGGGGCACCTAAAAATTCCTGTTTTGGGTATTATTTCGGAATTAAGCATTTCAAGTGGAAATATTATTTGAAACTAAAACTAAAAGCATTAAATTAAAGGTGTTCATCCCACAAGAGAGATGGCACAGTCTCCAATGGTACAGAGCCCCCCTTCTCCCCGTAAAGCGAATCAGTACCCCAAGACCCCCCTACATTTCGATGGAAATATTATGTCATACAAAGTTAAAGAGTGTCAAATCAAGACTCCATCCCCCAAGAGCAATGCAGACTGCACAGGCCTCGATCATGTCCTTCATCCTACACTGTAAAAAAATTCCGAAACGTTACTGGTTATTTCCGTGGAACGTCTCGGGATTTCACACGTTTTCACCTATTTCCCCGTAAAAACAAGTATCTTCACAAAAAAGTTTCCTGAATCGCTACAAGTTGCACGCGTGCAGACTTGTCACTGTTGTGGATAATATTTTTAGCAACCAGTTTAAAGAGTGAATGAGCGTGTTTATTAAGTGTATGGGCCTAAGGTTGCCTACGGCCTATCCAGGTTGACTAAGCTGCTGATGAGAGCGAAAAAGTCAGTGGATAGCTACAGCTTTGCGAAGCAGGAATATCAGCCAAGATATATGGTTGGTTCGTCCTTGCATAGCTTTGGCCGTGGTCGCTCTGATTTTTATGGAGCCTTCTTGGTAAATCAGGAAGGTTCTAATCAATCACACTAAACCTACTTAATTTTTCTAGAAGGTTCTAAAGACATGACTGGCTTTAACAGGGGAGATTTCGCATTTTTTCATAAAGTTTCAAGGTTAATTTCAGAAAGGTTACTGACTTTTAGCGGAAAACGTTCCTGGTTTTTCCAAGATATGTTACTGGAAGAAATTGGGCACATCAGCTGCCCATTATTTTCCAGGAACGTTTCTAAATCGTTTTTACAGTGTAGGGCGGTGACATCGTGTGTGTGTTTGTGTGTGACATGGACGCCAATGCCCAGGAGGAACAGACGTCAGTTCACAGTGCTGCTGGCGGAGGCCCAGAGCAGAGGAGTGGTCACACAACAGTAATTTTTGGGCAAGTATCAAAACGCTTTAAAATCTAATCTGAAATAATACTTAAAAAGAGCTTTGGAAAAAAAAAGTCGAAGTTCATATGGATCAATTCTAGTGCACATGACAGAAAAGTTTCATCAAACTGAGTGTCGTGTTCTGATTTACAGCACTCAACAGACACACACACTCGCATGCAAGCACGCATATGTTGCTTTTTTAATGTAGATAAAATCAATCAGTACTGATTTTTTTTTGAAAGTATGTTCACTAAATCATAAAATTAAAAAATAAATAAATAAATTAAATTAAAAAAATATCAATTTGAATTTTTGGCATCTTGAATTGAAATTATGTTTTTCGCAACACGAGCCTGTGTGTGTATGAATGCGCGTGTGTGTTTGTGTAGGCGCATGTATGTGGGTGCGTGTGTATGTGTGTATGTATGCATGTGTGTGCGTGTTGTGTATGCAGTGCTGTTTGTGTACGCGCGTGTGTGTGTATGTAGGCATTTGTGTTTGTGTCTGTGTATGTGTATGTGTGTGTGTGCAGGAGTGTGTGTTTGTTTCTGTGCGCAGGCATGAGTGTGTGTATGTGTGTGTGTGTGTATGCGTGTGTGTGTAGGATATGGACGCAACTTGGAGACGGTTTTCGAAAGAGGAGCAACATCGTGAGGCCGGTCGACGCGGCGGTGGTGCTGG
>NC_072736.1:8101698-8179151 GCF_026930045.1 Uloborus diversus | reverse complement strand
GTTTCATTGTTGATGACGTCAGGAGCGTTACTCGATCATTGGCTATTATATATATGAGGATTTGAAAAAAGTTGCCTTGAATTTTTCATTTTGCCCGTCTGAATTTTGACTAGGAATGACAAACAAGAAAATTTGTGCATGCAATATTTTTCAAATGCTATGCTTAATAACTGTAACCATTACAAGTTGTTATTGTAATAATAGTAATTCACTAATGATAATAGTAATACTTCCGTGCTAAGCGCAAAAGTCGTATCTGCATCTGAGTTCAAAATGAAAAATTACTGTTTAAAGTTGTGTGTCTCCATGTATTTGATTCGGATGCAAATTTTTCAAAAATTTTTAAAAAAATATTTTCTATTCACAAATGACCATATAACATTGTATTTAGGTAAAACGTGTGACAAAGAGTCACTTGGTGAACCTAACTCAATTTTGATAAAAAGTGCAGTTTACGACTTTTGCGCTTAGCACGGAAGAATAGTAATAGTAAATCATTTAGGCCAATAGCAATTCCAATTAGTTCAGGGCACATATATCTGTGGGAAAATAACTTCATGAACCTTTATCTCATTTTAAAATGTAAAAATCACTTGAAAAGTGATATCAAATAGCTGAGTATTTTTGGAATACTGGTTCAGAATGCGATTGCTTTTTGCTATATATTCCCATTTAGCAAAGTGCCTTAAGACCGCCGTTTGCTTAAGAAAATCAGGGATAAAGTGGCTACTAACAATTTGAATGTGTCGACTAAATTAAAAGTGCTTAGTGGCCATTGGGTACTAACTAGAACTGTCAGTTTTTAGGTCTAACAAAAAAGCTACTAGTGTTCCTTGAATTAAATGCTAAAATTAAATTACTAATTTAGACCTTTGTATGAATTATTTCCTCGAAGAAACCTGATGTTTCCAAAAATATTTTTATTCTTTTGCGATGGTTGTAATATGAACTTTAAAACAAAACCTACGATAGTAAATAATATAGCCTGTTTCGCTACAAATGTAGTCCTTGATCAAGGAAAAAGTACTCAAAACCTGCAGTAATTGATTAAATTAAATAAAGAGTACAAACAGTCAATGTTCTAAACTCTGTTTTCTACCAGTTTGTTTGACACTCTTGGCTTCCTTAAGAGGTTTTCCATCTCCAGCTCAATCACTTTCCTATGAAGGGCTGATGAGTGCTAATAAGCATGAAACTGCAGTCCTCGGTTGGAAATGACTGATCTGGCGGTGTATTTCTGTTTTCTGTGTTCCAAAAAAATTTTTCAACGCATAGTTTTTTTAAAATATTTTTTTTTTTTTTTGAAGAAACTAAATAATTTTAGCTGCGCACCTCTCTAATATTATTATAAATTTACATTGACAGAAAACTAGCGTCAGATAATAGAAGAATCAATAAAATTTGAGCTAAAATTGCTTCGTCTTTGATTACCTAATTATCTGTAATAATTTCTGTTTTTTTTTTCAATTGAGATTAATGTTAGACAACTGTAGTTTTCAATAAAAACATTCAGTCACAGAATATGCTAGCATAAAACTGCAAACATGGTTTGTACTTTCATTTAATTGCATACGCTACTACATTCTCATCAACTGACTACACACTCAAAATGAGTGATCACACTGAATTCATCACCAAATTAATTACTTCTCTCTTATCATTTTTGAACTCTCCACAAATGAATACGAAAGGTCAGACAGATTTTCTAAGTTCATAGAAAACCAACAAAAATGGCGGATCGGAAGCAAATGTATTGGATTCTGTTTGCACTGGATTTCCGACTTATCAGTTTGTCGAGAGAAGGGGGTTTCTTTAAATGAAATTTATGTTGAATATCGATTTTATATGTATTTTTTGCAATTGTTTTTTTTTAATTAAAGGCGAATGGAAATCGTGTACTTCATTTGATTTAATGGGATCGTTCTCAATATTTTAAAAGTATTTCTTTCTGAAAGAACATGCTTAAAAAACGGATCTAACCATTTTTTAAAAAGTTTGTTTAAGTTTAATATTTTTTAAAAAATACTTAAATCGGTGATCTTTCATTATTTACATTTCTTGCCGATGACATCAGAAATGATAAAAAGCCATTCTGTGTTGCCATTCACGGAGCAAAATATTAAATTCGCATCTTTACTTACTAGCGGCACGTGAATTGTTTATAAAATCTTATACATATAAAATCTGAGTATCTATCTATCTATGTCCAAGCTTCTTCTCCCGAACGACAGTGAACTGACCATCGAACCAGGTATCGATGGATTCGTCATCTTCCCGTCTTCATGTTTGGCTATTTAACATAATCCTCTGATAATAATTAGCGGAGATATCAATTAAAAACTATTAATTATGACTCTTAGATTTCAAAATCAAATCCCTATTTTTCGAAGGCTTTCCTCCATTCAAATTATTATTCAGTGCTTCATCTCAACTTTCCGCAACAACGCTTTTATTAAAATGTATAGCGGTGAAGAAAATCATTGAGATGAAAGATCTGTTGCCATTTTTTTTTCTCGAATAAGAACAGGTAAAACTCTTGTTTTTGTTTTGAGGCTTTTCTTGTAATCACAGGGGATTTAAAATATTTACTTTTTGGGAGTTTTCCGCAATCTGCCGCAAAATTTCGCTGGCCTTTTTTTTTTGGTTCAAGTCTGAGTATTGAACTCGCGTCACTTGACATAACTTATATTTTCGAGGTAGCCCGTGCAACGCCGGGCACGCAGCTAGTAAAATATTATTTTCTGCAAATTTGGCGAAATCCAAAACTTTGCTGTGGTAACTCAGACAGTGCAACAATGAAAAATCCGATCCAAAATGGCTAAACTTAAGCTGATGCGTCGGCCTATCTATATGGCGGCTCTACACTGATCAAGTAAAGCTCTGACGTCATCAACAATGAAACTCGCGACACAGCTTGATAATTTGATAATATTTTTTTGGCATTGTTTGACTTGCAGGGAAATGCTTTATTTTGACGAGGATGAACTGGATCCGGTCACTTAACTGTTTCACTGGAAAGACTGTCTTTTTAGGAGAGTGACGAAACGAAAAAGTGGTCAACAATCAACGCTATCTTTTGAAGTTTTTAGAGTTAATCCACTGTTGTTAGAGTTACAAATTCAACTATCGAAATATCACCAAACAGTCAATGGCTTCGTTCAAATGTTGAAACAATTTTCACCCGTCATACCCTGACGGTAAACTTTCCACTCAGTTATTAATAGGCACACAAAAAAATCGTGTAGTACAGTTTTTTTATCATTAAAATTTAACGGAAATTGTTTTTCAAAAATCAATGAGAGCCCTTGCTAATGGTTTTGGTTTAAAATGTTTGGTTTTATGAAGGAAAAGACACATTTTATCTTTAACCGCTCCTCTAAATTCAGATAAATTTGAATTGAAGTTAACTTTTGATTTGCCACAAATAGGGTGTAAACAGCCTTTTTGGATCACTGGAATGCAATCAAAAAAGAAGGTGCACTAGACCCCATACACATTCCACATACGGTATGTGAAACATCTGCGGCATCAAGTTTTTGAGTTATGAGAGATACGTACGAACATACGCACATCCACATGGTGCGGAAAAACATTCGTGACATTGATCTGCGGTAAAAATAAAGGTTAATTCGGTTGTTTATACTTTTGTAAGTGATGAATGCACGTGGAAACGGGTCGAACAAAACTAGTCAACATTCAATCAGAAACGAACTGATGTGTGCACATGACTTCCTTTTACTCCAATTTAATGTCATTTCCACATTATTGGCAATTTTAATGTGATTCAATTATTTACTATCTAAATATCACCAAGAGTGGCCAAATTAAAACCAAATTTTTAAAAAAGTACCAAATTTGTCGCCAAGTTGGCGACAAAACTTGGCTACCAAAAGACTGACGATATATCGCCAAGTGTCCGACAAATCATAACACCACTTGAGTTTACATCGAAATTAACAATGATTTCCCCCTAAAAAGAGGCAAAAGACCCCCTTAGAAACATCCGAATGCAACCAAAAGAGATGGTGCACAACTAGGCCCCACTAGGAGTCTACGTACCAAATTTCAACTTTCTAGGCTATTCCGTTTTTGACTTATGCAAGATACATACACACATGCGCACATACGCACATACATACGGACGTCGCGAGGAAAATTCGTTGTAATTGACTCGGGAGTCGTCAAAATGGATATTTCGGGTGTCTGTAGGTTTTTAGGCATATATCCACGTGTGGTCGGGTCGAAAAAGAAACTCAACATTCATTCGGGGGTGAGAAAAATGGAAATTAAGGTTGATTTTTGAGGTGAAATTTTTTTCGCGAATACAATACTTCCTTGTTTGTAAAAGGAAGTAAAAATTAAAATGGCCGTACTTTCTGAGAAATTTATTTCGTGATTATACTATTTGTTTTATTTTGTACAAGAAAGTAAAAATGCATGTAAATTTCATTTTTCTTTCAGAAAATTAAAGTATAGGGTAGACCGGAGTACGTTTACGCAGTGCCCTTTTTCAAAACGAATTATAACTGGAGAGCCAACAGTCATAACAGATTGATGCTACTTCTTAGCAAATATTCTCACAAGTTTTTGAACATTAGACGAGCTTCTGTCTAGCATGCAGAAAGAATAATTTGTTTTCTACCAAGTTTAGTAAATTTTGTGCTGAACGTTTTGAAGCTTATTGTGAATAAATAATACTCACATAAGAAAGAACAAATATATAAGAATTAACAGAATTTTGTCCTTTTTTAAGAATTGTATTTGTATTAACTGAAATGTTATTAAATTTGTTTACACGTTAAAAATAAATCCAAACTTGGAGACGGGGCAAGTTTACGCGTTGGACGTCTGTGCACCTTTACGATCGTTCTTACTGTGTCTCACTTAAACGTGCCCTGGCACTTTTTTCGCTCCAAACTTCCTCAAGCATTTTTAGTATTTTCCGGCTACTTAGTTTTGAAAATTACTATTTAATTTTCAATAAGTTACACATTCGTGTCTTATAGCTTACAATCATATAGTGCTATCTTCGTGCTCCTTCAGCTTCAACTTGATACACTCTTTAGTCTGTAACAAATTTTCTTTATTTTAACCATGGTAAGGCATTATGTTCAAAACACTTACAGCACCACGTTAGGTATCAAAATAAGTATGCGTAAACGTGCCCCGTGTCTGGGGCATGTTGACGCAACCAATTTGGACTCAAAAATATTTTTTTTAATGGTTAAAAACGCAAGCAGAGCAACAACTGAATTTACCAATTTTGACTCCATTAACTGCTTCATAAAACCGCAATGTCTAAAATTTCCTAAGTTAAAACA
Source organism: Uloborus diversus (assembly GCF_026930045.1). Classification (NCBI taxonomy): domain Eukaryota; kingdom Metazoa; phylum Arthropoda; class Arachnida; order Araneae; family Uloboridae; genus Uloborus; species Uloborus diversus. Next base: position 8,173,830 of record NC_072736.1, on the reverse strand, counting down.
TAAAAATTAGAAAATTCATTGAAAAAAAATCTTTGTAAACGTGCGCCGCTCTACCCTCCCTATTTTCTTCTATTGTATTGAGGGGCGGGTATACGGGCCTCATTTTGTTGAAATGCATTTGGACTCTTTAGAAATTTACTTAATTAAAATTTTATACAACTAGAAAATGAATATAGTCAAAATAAAATCACCATCAAACATGATAATCACATACCGTGCTTGGAAATTATTTTTGATAGCTGTTTATTTTTAAAATAATCATTTATTATTATTTTCAGTTTTGTTAAAATATTTTATTTAAAAAAATACAGAAAAATTGTTTCATTCTCTCTCTCACACATATGATACATATAAAGAGCGAGGCCCAAGAAAGATAAGGATAAATATTTATACTCATTTCTGAATTAAACAAAGGAAAAAATCGAAATAGTTAAAGTTTTTGATGACTTTCAACCGCAAACATAACCCATTTACTATACCGCCTGAGGCAGTTGTTTAACTTCCTCGACATGCGGTAAGATTAATGGCTGTAAATAATTTAATTTTATGGAAAAGAACATTCATCTTTCTAAAAGAACACATTTACTTTGTAATTTAAATAAAAATGAATACTTGGTTATGAAAGAACTTGGAAAATAGCCAAGTTATGTTTAAAAAATCATATGTTTGAAAATGAGATTTAATTTAGTCAAGTCGCGTTATTGCCCATCACAATTTTATTATACTTCATTAAATTACATGTAAAGCAAAAATGTTTCAAAACTTTTAATATGTATTCTGTACTGAAAAAAAAAAAAAAAAAAAAACACTGCTACCACGAATATATTTCTCTACAACACATGACAGTGCTCACCGCGCCGTGCCATTTCTAATTCTGTAAATGGTACGCATGCTTCACCACTGTATTCTACAGCTGGCACAGTATCATCTCCAAAAACGGGAATTTAATGTGCCAGACCCTATACTTCAAAAGCCACGATTTACAAAGCACATAACTACACTAAAATAACTTACAAACTTTCTTTTTACTTCCTTTTACAAAAAAGGAAGTATTGTATTCGCGAAAAAATTTTCATCCAAAAATCGGCCTTAATTTCCTTTTTGCTCACCTTCAAATGAATGATGAGTTTTTTTTTCAACCCGACCACACGTGGATATGTGCCTAGGAACGTACAGACACCCGAAATAACCATTTTGACGATCCCCGGGTGAATTACAACGAGCTTTCTCGTGACGTCTGTATGTACGTATGTATGTGCGTATGTGTGTCGTATAACGTAAGAACGGAATGTCCTAGAAAGTCGAAATTTGGTACGAAAAATCCTAGTGGGGTCTAGTTGTGCACCTTCCTTTTTGGTTGCATTCGGATGCTCCAAAGGGGGTCTTTTGCTTCTTTTTGAGGGGAAATCATTGTTAATTTTCATGTGAACTCAAGTGGTGTTATAATTTGGCGGACACTTGGCGACAAATTTGGCGATTTTTTAATTTGTTTTTTCCAATTTGGCCACTGTTGGTGATATTTAGAGAGTAAACTATTGAATTACATTAAAACTGCCAATAATGAGAAAATGACATTAAGTTGGAGTAAAAGGAAGTCATGTGATGCACACATCAGCTCGTTTCATGTTTGGAATTCAAAACAGTGAATATAAAAGTTTTAAAAAGAAAGGAAAAAAGAAGTAGTGAGGCTGAAAATGGTTCGGTATTAAATTAAAGAATACCTTTGAAGTAAAAAGTAAGTTTAGTGTGTAAAATTCCCCCATTTGTTCACAAAATGCATACATATATCTTTCCCATAAATCCACATGAAAGAAATTGGTAATCAAAAGGTGGATTGAAAGAGTAAGAAGTTAGGAAGTATTTCTTTATTTTTTTTTTCGGTATGATATATAGATATTTTCATTTCTTCTTAAAGGGTACTTGTGCTAATAGTCATATCAGAACTTTTTATCGTTAACTTATCGTGAGCAGAGATGCAATTATTTTGCTATTTCTGCCTGACCTAGAAAAGTTTGGGATATAACTATCTTTCATATTAATACTGTACGCGACATTTGAGCTACAGGTATGAAAAAAAAATCACTTCTCATTCGCTATATGGAGATCTTTTTACTTTTGGTTGCATCTTAAATGTTAATTCTTGGTTATATGGTGGTTTAATGGTGCACAAGATAGTTAATGGAGTGCACCAAATCATTTTTTTTTTGTATTTTACTTTTTTGTATTTTAAATCTATTGCGCAATGTCATATATGAAATGCTGTGTATATCTTGTAGTATATTTTCCTTAGCGTACGAATACCAATTTTAATAATGAAATAGAATAGAAAAATAATTGCAATCGAATTTTGAAAAGATCGTTTCAGTATCTGGTTGATAATGGATTAATTTCATATCCAAACAAATATTTTGGTACAGAGCTCTTTAGAGCAGCGTTTCCCAGCTTTTTTCTTTTTATTTTTTTTTGAGCCGCAGAGCGCAGACTGGCAAGTAATTGTTGCAAAAAAATTTTCAGATCGGTATTTCTTTCTTTATTTTATTTTTTTGCAAATTAGAAAAAAGGAACCTTGCATTTGCTGACAGTTGAAAACTGTATGATTTTTTTTGTTTTTTTACTGAGTGTTGAGGTTTTTTTTTCTTTCGTTTTTTTTGTTTTGTTTTTGCAAAAGACGAAAAAATCAACTTTCGCCTCGGGGACCGCTAAGCATTTGTGAAAAATTTTTGCGAAAAGCCGAGTGCTCCTCTCCCACCCTTTTCTTTGCAAAATAATAGTAATAATAAATGAACAAATAAACATAGATAAAACTTTACTTGGCATTAAAGAACTATATCACAAAAAATATTTAAATGTTAGGAGGGGAATAAGTATTTATTGTAATAATTGGCTTGTTTCCCATTTTTCAAAATGTTTTTTTCTGTAAGAAAATTGTCAAAAACATGGGATGTTACTTTTTTTCTTTATTTTGACTTATTTTTTCTCTTAAAAAAATCTTAAATGACTTTTATCCATTGTTTTTATTTTCGCGTCTGATGTCACAAGTGCGCAAATCATTAGAGTTACCAGAATAAAGTTTCAATACACTGCCAAACTTCGCTAAATGAACATTTTCTAACAATTCTCGTTCTAGTATTAAACAGCTCGCGGTGAAAAAGTCATTAAAGGACGATATCTTGCCAGAAAAGACAACCAGGCGCTCCGATTCAAGATGGCTTTCATCACTTGAGACGTCACACGATGAAATATTTTGGTTTAAAAATTGATTAAAAATTAAATGTTGGGAAAATAAAAGTATTTTCTGGGTCCATGTTATCTTTTTTTGCTTCATCTACCAACATCAGCGACTAAAAGTAGTACTCGGAGGTGCTTGTGTTCCAAAATTTCGGAAAATTACGAAAATTTTGAACTGAATTTTTTTCCAAAAAAACTTAAAAATTGCTTTTATTTTCTATGATTTCAATGATTTTTGCATGCATATTTGAAGAGTTTTTATGGAAGGAGGGGGAGGGGGTGAGCTTTCTCGTTGTTTCCGAAAATTTCACTGTCTTCAGAGAATTTTACTTGCGTCCACTTGCACTTCTGAGTAGTACTTTTGACTTAGGAAAACAACCCCATTCTCCTTCATCTTTAAACATCTCGTTATCTAAAATCGTAACCGTAGAAAAGGGCATATCATTCACAAAATCATAAACGATCCTTTCCAGCCTACGCTAAAATGCAATGCATTCCTTCATTTTCGAGCAAATTGCTTTCAACAACTCGCTTTGCACTCGAAATGACTGCGTACGCAGGTTAAGAGATATCCATTCATTCGTTCATTCAAAAGCCGTTCGAATTTCACGCTCTCTGAGACGGCCATTCATGTGTAGTCTCTAAACGGCTAGCATTCGATAAGAGCATCTCGCGTGCCAAATGGAACGCGATGGGCACGATTATTATGGAAATGGACCAGAAGCTTAGAAGCACGCGCGCTTTCGGAAGCATGCATAAACTATTTCATTTCTTGAAGTTATTCCGTTCTATAGAAGGCAGAGCAACCTGAATTGGGAGAGTGACAGATGTAGAAGAAAAACGACAGGGAAGAATTTGTTAATGCATCCAAGTTGGCAAAATATTTTTATTGAGCAATCACGGTTGCTTATTGCTTTCATTTGACTGTTTTTGGTGTTCCTATCATTTTATTTTCCCACCGCCACCCTCCGCACCATCACCGTCGAGCGGCTCCTCACGATGCTGCTCCTATAGCGAAAGCCGTCTCCATTTTGCATCCATGTCCTACACACACGCGCATACATACACAACTACACACACGCACGCACACACACAACTACACACACACATACGTACACATACACACACGCAGACATACAGACACCTACACATACACAGAAACATATACACACAACTACCCACACATTCATGACTGCACACAGATGCCTACAAACACATACATATACCCCCCCACACACACATTCATACACACAACTACCCACACACTTATGCCAGCACACAGACACAAACACACATGCCTACACACATACACATACACCTACACACAAACACACATACCCCCACACACAAACACACACGCCTACATACACACACTGGTGATTGCGGAAAACATAATTTCAATTCAAGATGTCAAAATTCAAATTAGTTCTTTTTTATTTGACTCTGCACATTCAGGTACTTATCCGTTAAATGTACGTCTCTTGGCTCATTTTTTATTTTTGACGATTCTGATTTATTAACACTACTGCAAACTAAAAAGTTTGTATTTGGCGATATTCAATAACATCAGTTTCTAAATCCTAGAGTTGCCATATACTTGTAATAGATATTGCAAATCGCTTTAAGCATTTTTTCTCTTGTCGCCAAAATGAAGAGTAAGCAAGTCACCAAACCGAGTAACTAACTTTTAACGCGAAAGTACGCATGTACACGCAATAGAACAACAAGTTCTGAAAACGAGAAAAAGAAAAATTTATATCGCTTCGATGGAAGTGATAAATGTGCTAACTAATCGCCAAATGACAGTAAAACTTAATGGGCAAAACATTCAAAAAAAAAAAGATATTAACTTTATCATCCCATCGACTTCTTTCGTCAAAATAAACACCAACGCCAAACAAAAATTAAAATTTTAAAATCTCGCCAAAAATCATCATATGAAAAGTTTCAAAGATGAGAAGAGCAAGTTCGGTGATTCCACCATTGGCAGCCTATCGCGCGTTTGCCAAGGTTTTGGTTTTGACAAAAATGGTAGACGGAATAATGCATAATCCTCATACTTATAACAGCAGATGATCGAGTAACGCGCGTGTTTCAACAATGAACCTCGCGCCGCGGCATGATAATTTGATAATATGTGTTGTAAATGTTTAACATGCAGGGAAAGACTTGATTGTGACAAGGCTGAACTCGATCCGGTCATTTAACTGTTTTACTGGTAAAACTGTTTTTTCAGGGGAATGAAGAAACGAAAAAATGTTCAACAATGAATGCTATCTTTTGTTTTAAGGGCTAATCCACTGGAGTTAGGGTTACAATTTCAACTTTCAAAATACCACCAAACAGGCAATGGCTTCGTTCAAATGTAGAAGTAATTTTCACCCGTCATACCTTGGCGGGCGATTATCTAGTTATCAAAATAAAATTCAAAGCCTCGTTCTTATACAGACATGCAAAAGCCCTCTAAGTTGGGGCAATATTAACCTGGCAACATTGTAAAGGCTACGCAGTTCCTAGCCACAGCATCACGACGCAGCCAAGTTAGATTTGCCTCAACTATAGTGTCCATGTCTAAACATGTCGTGTTGCATCTATTGAATCTATCCCTAGTAGTATAATCAGTTAAGAGGTGGTTGGTCAACAGTGGAGCTTATGGTTGGCCAACGGTAGGCAATGTCAGCTTTGACAACCGTTACCCAACCAACCAAAGAAGGGCCAACGATCTTCTACAGTGCCTAACAATTTCCCAACATTAGCCCATCGAAAACATTCACGGTTGGCCCATTGATGCCCAGAAACTGTAGGGCCATCGTTGGCTTATCGTTCTTTGCCTATCCACTGTTCCCAACCGGTTTCTACCATTGGCCAATCGAAAACATTCACGGTTGGCCCATTGATGCCCAGAAACTGTAGGGCCAGCGTTGGCTTATCGTTCTTTGCCAATCCACTGTTCCCAACCGGTTTCTACCATTGGCCAACCATTTCCCCACCGTGCGTGCTACTTTAGCGCAGTAAAAATTGGAATCGGACCCAAACATCAAAAAAAAAAAAAAAAAAAGTTTAAATCTGTTGAAAATTGGTCATCACCCGCCCCATAAGAACAGGTAAAAATCCCACTCAATTGTGCGTCGGGTTTCGGAATGGGGGGCATTTAAAAATTGCTATTTTGGGTATTATTTCGGAATTTTGCATTTCAAGTGGGAATATTACTTCAAACTAAATCTAAAAGCATTAAATTAAAAGTGTTCAACCCACAAGAGAGGGATGGCATAGCCTCCAACGGTACCCCTTCACCCCGTAAAGCGAATCAGTACCCCAAGACCCCCCCCCCCCCTAAATTTCGATGGAAATATTACGTCATACAAAGTTAAAGAGTGTTAATTCAAGACTCCATCTCCCAAGAGCAATGCAGACTGCAGAGGGCTCGATCATGTCCTTCATCCTAGGGCGGTGGCATCGTGTGTGTGTTTGTGTGTATGACATGGACGCCACTGCCCAGTAGGAACAGAGGTCAGTCCACAGTGCTGCTGGCGGAGGCCCAGGACCAGAGGAGCGGTCACACAACAGTAATTTTTGTGCAAGTATCAAAACGCTTTAAAATCTAAACTGATATAATACTTAAAAGAACTTTGAAAAAAAAAAAAAGTCGAAGTTCATATGGATCAATTCCAGTGCACCTGAAAGAAAAGTTTCATCAAACTGAGTGTCGTGCTCTGATTTACAGCACTCAACAGACACACACACTCGCATGCACGCACACATATGTTGCTTTTCTAATGTAGATGAAAACAATCAGTACTGATACTTTTTTTGAAAGTATGTTCGCTAGAGCATAAAATGCTTTAAAAAAAAATGCTTCCAGAGCAAACTTAAAATGCTGGAAGAAAATAGAGATTCTGTTTTAATATATATATATATATATATATATATATATATATATATATATATATATATATATATATATATATATATATATATATATATATATATATATATATATATATATATATATATATATATATATATTAAAACAGAATCTCTATTTTCTTTTTTGAATATATTCTTTTTTGAATTAAAAAAAAAAGAGGAAGAAGCTTTTTATAGGCAATTTTCTTTTTGAATATGCAGCAAATTTTCCTTATCTATGCTGAGATTACATTTCGCGGTTTGCTTGGCAAAAGAAAATCATTCGATGCTCTTTTTTCCCAATTTAGAACAAAGAAAAGGTGGAGCATTGATTATGAAAGAATGCTTTTCGTTCGAATCATTTTACGAGCGAGAAGATCTAACGTTCATTTAGAATTCCTTTGATGTGAGATTCAAAAATCAAAAGTAAGGGGGGTAAAATGGCGCTTTGGAAGATTAGAAGGGAAAAAATCTTTGAAGTAAATAAATCTTTGCAGAAAATAATGAGGAAAATGCTAAATCAGAATGATAATTTCAGCAGCTAACCCTGCTCTCTTTAACCACTAATTTAATTTAATCTGTGAAAAAAAACCCTCTCCTGTATGTTGTAAAAGTGACAATAGTGCTGACGTGATATGAAAAGATTAAACAATATCAGTGATCAATAGCTGTAAAAAAGAGCAAAGATAGGAGCATTACAATCAACTATTTAGCTGTATTCTTTTTTTTTTTTTAGCAAACCGGAGACTTAGTATTTGTTTATCTCAAAACTTGAATTTTTGTGAGTAAAAAGTGAATTTCTTTTCATTAAATAATAGCCAACTTTAGGATACAATTTGATGTATTTTAAATTAATATTTATGTTTCTGCTGATTTTGACAAGCAAGATTTAAAATTAATGTTTTTTTGAGCAATCACGATTGCTTATTGTTCTCACTTGACAGCCCTTGATGTTCCGGTTCCTTTTTCAGCTTGGACCAGGCCTGCAGCACCACCGTCCACCGGCGGCGGTGCGGCTGGTCCTGAGCACTGTCCCCCGGAATCCACTTTTGCTGGGCGGCACACATGCATGCTCATACATAGTCGCCTAAGCGTGCACGCCTTTACACACATACACACGCCTATGTACACACACGTAAGCCTACACACACACGCACACAACTATATACACGTAAGCACCCAGGAGGAGGGACATGCTTGGGCGGGGGAGCCATTTCTAGAAACAATAACCTTAATAAGTAGAGTCTTGTCGCAACTCGTGATTGCGAAAAACATAATTTGAATTCAAAGTTTCGGAATTCAAATTAGAGTTATTTTTTTTTTTTTTAAAGCAAACCGGAGACTTAGTATTTGTTTATCTAAAAACTTGAATTTTTGTGAGTAAAAAGTGAATTTCTTTCGATTAAATAATAGCCAACTTTAGGATACAATTTGATGTATTTTAAGTTAATACTTATGTTGCTGTTGACTTTGGCAAGCAAAGTTTTAAAATTAATGTTTTTTTTTGCTAAATTTCCAACTAGATAAAAAGCAGATATTAACTTTTTTTTACATGCAGGCAAACGAACATAGATTAAGAAGCTCTACACATTTTGGAAGCATAAAAAACAACATCCATAAGCTCATTATATTTTGCATTGAAAAAGGCGTTCCCTGTAACACCGAAACACGTGTCTGCTGTTATTTACAAATTTGTGCTTCTTCTAACGTTGTTTTGTCTTACTTTTCTTACAGTAGTATCAAAACAGACCGTATCATTTGTAGAACTACTTGTACATAAGATAAATAAATACCTTTGTGCTAAATAGTAAAGTAAGAAAGAAATAACTACGTCAAAACGCACAAATTACAAATTACTGCAGACTCGCGTTTCGGCGTACCAAGAAACGACTTTTTCAATGCAAAAAGTAATGAGCTTATGGATGAAAGCTCACTACTTTTGCATTTAAAAAGGCGTTCCTTGTAACGCCGAAACACGTGTCTGCAGTAATCTGTAATTTGTGCGTTTTGACACAGTTATTTCTTACTTTACTTGTATATAGATGGGAAACTGTTGCAATTCATAGAGCATATAGTGAAGAAATAAAACTAAGGGTACTTTTTCGTTAAAGGTATGCCACTTGGTTTGGCGACTTGTTTACTTTTTTTTTTACCTTGGCGACAATAGAAACTGCTCCAAAGTGATTTGCTATATTATCAAGTTTCTATTGCAACCCTAGAATCTAGAAATTAAAGTTGTGGAATGTCGTCAACTACTACGCATTTTTACTTTCTTCTATATCTAATATATAGAAGAAAGTATTGGATTCGTGCAAATTTTCGAATTTCGAATTTTGACGGATTCGAACGTTTTGAGGTGTGCTGAGTCCATTTCGACCATTTTTGGAAAATGTCTGTCTGTCTGTGTGTGTGTGTGTATGTATGTGTGTCACGTCTGTGTGTGACCAGTTTTTTGTGGCCGCTCTACAACAAAAACTACCGCATGAAATCGAACGAAATTTAGTACACATATGTGCCCCTATGTGAACTTGTGCCCATTAGTTTTTGGCGCGAATTCCTCCAAGGGGGGTGGAGCAATGGGACGTTTTTTGAGTTACGCGTGCTTGCTATTCCTCAGGAAGTTACTGGCGGAATCAAACAAAATTTGGTCCATATGTTGGTATTAACAGGAACAGGTGCTGATTCAATTTTGGTGTCAATAACTCAAACGGGGGTTGAGCTATAGAACGTTTTTTGTCGTCATTTGTGACTGCTGTATCTCAAGAAATAATGAACGGAATGAAAGAAAAATTTATCGGCAAGTAGCCCTTAGTGGGTATAAGAACTGATTTTATTTTTGTGTCAACAGCTAAAAAGGGAGTAGCGCAATCACCCGTTCTTTTTTTCCATTTTGAGTGCCCTATCTCAAGAAGTAATGCTACGTTCTGGTTGAAATTTGGAATATATGTGAATCCATATGTAAACAGGCTTTGGTTCTATTTTGACGCCGATCGCTCCAAGAGGTGTTGATTTTTTTTTTTTTGCGAATAAAAATATTTTTATTAATGCAACAATAAGAAAGATAAATCGTAATAGATTGTCGTCTGCGTATTTCTCGTGATTTTAATTGTATGGAAATTATAGGAAATATTATCTCAATGATTTAAAATTTTTAACTGTTGCCATCTTATGTTTGTTAACAAATAAAATATTTGTAATTCATTCAAGCAAGGCTTTTAAAATAACTTTCAATTTTCGCTCTTTGCTTTGCTTTTGCAATAATTCAGACATTGGGTCAAGTTTTTGCATGTGTCATTTTGTTTTTGTTGGGAATATTGCTTCCTCGTCAAGCATGGGGAGGGATCAGAAAAAAAAAAAAAAAAAAGGAAAATATAGAAGGAAGTTTCGTGATGGCCACAACATACTAGTTTAGTTTACAATAGTGCTCAATAAATCAAATCGCCAAAAAAAAATGAATAAATAAAATAAAATAAAAATAAATAAATAAATAACAATAAATAAAAGTAATAATAATGAAAAAAAAAAAAAAACGATATGCTTTTAACGGAAAAGTGACAAACGAAAAATAATATTTCTGAAGGATAAGTGTTTCTTATCGATAAATATTTTGTTGAAGTACAGATTTAGAAAATTGGAGATCATTCAGAGCTAGAAAATAATTTTCTACTTTACAATGAACTTAGGGAAGATGTAGTACCGAATATAAAAACTTACTTGGTGTTGACACTGTTTTGCAGTCAATGAGGGCTATTATCGCCGAGTTTAAGATAAGAGAGATTAGATCTAGAAAAAGCACATTTCTTTATTTTGACCAATACACCAAAGATGCACATCATAATTTGTACTAATTTACATAAACAACTAAAAGTGTTACTCTTTTGTAGTCGTGGTCGAAGAATTTACTGTTTCTGATTGATGATTTCCCCTCTTTAATGTTCTTATATTTTCAGTAGAACTTTAGAAATCCGAATCATCAAAAATCCTAAATATCAAAAATTATTAAATTTTTCTTCGTGTTCAGTAAAACAGGGAGAGTTAATTTTTGATACATTTTGTTAAAAAGTTAATTACATGTTGTAACTTTATTTTCTGTATTTTTATCTCAAGTATGTACAGATTGTATAACCACTTCATTGATTGAAATGGCGTATTTTTCTCCTAAACGGTATTTTGAGCAATCACGATTGCTTATTGCTTTCATTTGACTGTTTTGATGTGCTATCATTTTATTTTCCCGCCAGCACCCTCTGCAGCATCACCGTCGACCGGCTCCTCACGATGCTGCTCCTATAGCGAAAACTGCCTCCAGGTCGCGTCACTATCCTACACACACGCGCATACATACACAACTACACACACGCATACACACGCACACACACACGCATACACACGCACACACACACATACACACGCAAACACACACGCAAACACACACGCACAAACACATACACACACACAGAAACACATACACACACGCATACGTAAAGACACCTACACATACACACACACAAACACATACACACAACTACCCACACATCCATGTCTGCACACAGACACAAACACATATGCCTACACACACATACACATATCCCGCCCCCACGCACACAAACACTCATGTACACAACTACCAACACTCATTTCTGCACACAGACACAAACACATATGCCTACACACACATACCCCTACACACAAACACACATACCCCCACACACGTCTACACACACTCGTGATTGCGAAAAACATAATTTGAATTCAAGATGACAAAATTCAAATTAATTTTTTTTTGGTTATTTTCGAAAATCCGACCAACTTATGGGCCCAATTAGCTCTGATTTTCGACCTTCTGCTGTATTACTAGCATTACATTTGTTTTTGTTCTAATTGGATTTGCTATACATAAACAAAAACATGAGAATGGATAATTGGATTAAAAAAGTCTCATGAATTAGAAAAGTACCTGATCAAAATCAGAATATACCTTAGGGTGGTTCAAAAAAAATTTTTTTTTTCAGCTAGAGTCCATGACATCCCCTATTTTTTTACACTTACGTTATTATGCTATAAAAGTTTTAGCTTCTTACTAAAATTTTAAGAGGATGTTCAATGACCCCTCAAGTTAACATTAGCCGTAGAATAGAAAATGTCACAAATTTAGAAAAATTTCATTTCCCCAGCTGTTTTTTCGTAAATAATTATTTTATTGCAATGTATATGCATATTACTCGAGTATATTATAATATGTATTATTGTTTTTTCAGTTCAATGTATTTTTTTAACCCCGTCCCCTCCCCGTACTCATGAAATTTGGGGGAGGGAGTTGAGCACCCTCTTTCAGTTAAAATAAGCAGCTAAATTTTTTTCAGTATATTGCTATCCACAAGTCTAAATATACCGAGGGGTGTCCTGGTATCAAGGAGAATTTTTTTTTTTTGCATGCAGATATATTTGAAAAAAAGTAATGAAACTGTCCCCAAAATCAAATCCTTTTTATTTATTTCACTTAAATTTATGCATGTATACTTATATCTAGTGTGTGATCATTAACTGTTTTCCCGTAAATTCAAATCAATTTCAACATCACCGGGGAAAAAAGTTCTCCAGAGTTTACAGAAAAGTTACTCCAACCTCGCAACTTCTTTCTTCAACCCGAGTAACCACAAACATTTGTTTCCCGTGACACTCGCAATCACAGGATCGATGGGAGTGTGGCGAGGCTCTTTTCCACAAAGTTTTAAAATGAGTTATTATCATTTGCAATTCAGATAGAGAAGTAGCTAAGGATGGCGGGGCGAGATTTATGCAAAATGACGCCGCGCGTTGAGCTGCGGCTCTCGGAAAGTATCATGTTTCGAGTTTCGGCAGAAAAGTTCCCGAAAAATGGAGGAAAATGCGGTAACTGCGTTATTTCTTGAGGTTTCTTCGTGGGGTAGATATATTCACGCTCCATTAGTAGTGTAAATTTTAAAGTTTGGGATGTTCTGAACACACACACAATTTATAGTGGGTAATAATGCTCATTACACGAGGGGAAATTTTTAGTGATGTGCACAGTGAAAAGTTATTTAAAAGGAAAAATTGGACCTGTTTTCATTCTGGGGTTTTATTTTTATTTTTTGAATCGGGGAAAAAGCAAGAAATCCGAAGCATTTCATTTTTTACCCAAAAGATTGAACTACGAGCAATTTTATATTTCAACAGTAATGTGTATGCAAAATAAAATAAAAAAGAAAGAAAAATTAATTTGAATTCTGACATCTTGAATTCAAATTATGTTTTCCACAATCACGAGTCTGTGTATGTAGGCGTGTGTGTTTGTGTGTGGGGGATATGTGTATGTGTGTGTAGGCATGTGTGTTTGTGTCTGTGTGCTGGCATAAGTGTGTGGGTAGTTGTGTGTATGAATGTGTGTGTGTGGGGGGGGGGTATGTGTATGTGTGTGTAGGTGTCTGAATGTATGCGTGTGTATATGTGTTTGTATGTGTATGTGTGTATGTGTTTGTGTGTGTGTGTAGTTGTGTATGTATGCGCGTGTGTGTAGTTGTGTATGTATGCGCGTGTGTGTAAGACATGGATGCTACCTGGAGACGGCTTTCGCTATAGGAGCAGCATCGTGAGGAGCCGGTCGACGGTGATGGTGCGGAGGGTGGCGGTGGGAGAAGAAAATGATAGCACGCCAAAAAATGTCAAATGAAAGCAATAAGCAATCGTGATTGCTCAAAAAAAAAATAAAATAAATAAATAAAATAAAATAAAGTATGCTGTCTGTTATTTTTAACTGCTTTCATTAATTTATTATTACTTTTTTTTTGCAAAGGATTTAATTTTATTTTATACAAGAGAAAAAATTATAACTGTCTTTTTATCACATAAAAAAGTGCTTTAATCTCGCTCATTTGTATTTTTTGCATATTCAGATTCAATTCTGCATGTTGGAAGATTTTTTTTTTTTTTTGCAAAACTGTTTGTCAATTTGTCTCACATAAAGTTGTGCGCTTCAATATTACACAGAATTTTTGATTTTAAAACAATCGCAATAAAAAGTACTATAACAATTGAAATTTGCTGGAAAAGAAGGCGTTATAGTTTAAATAAATTTATTAGGTTTAAAGCTTATACCATTAAAAAGTCTTTTTTACATGAGAGGGGGCATATTTTTTTTAGAAGTCAGTTTTAAAGGTTAAAAGGTAATTTTAAATAATATGCATAGTTAACTAGTTGAGATAATATTGAAATATACTGAGCACTTACATAAAATTCAGTTATAAAAGGTGTCCAAATTATTATATTTATAGGAAAACGCAGTATGAGACAGTGAGAAGCAAAGGAATGTAAGTGGCAGAATTAAAAATTTGGTGATAACCAGGTGGCGATACAAAAGGCTGGTGATACAGAAGGCATTTTGTGTGGTGTGGTCAAGGTCATTTTGGTGATACAAAAGGCTGGTGAGTCCCTCCTCTCTTTTCGGGTGATATATAGTACTAGTGGCCCTGGTAGTTGCTGCTATACAGCGTGATTTAGAAAAACTTTTCAATGAAAGCCTACCTAGGATGTTATCTCTAAACGCGTTTTACTCAAAACTTCAAAATGTTGACTTACATCCCTTTGCTTCTCACTGCCTCATATATATAGGCGGTTAATGGCGGTATATAGGCGGTAAAATGGTATGGTTACAATACAATACCATTTTTTTTCTGTATTTTGAAGATAACTGTTGCAATTACGTTTCCTAAAGAAATTATTCAAAATAATAATTCTGCAGAATTGCACTTAAATTTACTAATAGTTCTGTCCCGAAGTAAAAAATAACTCTATAGCAGTATCGAGTGGATACGTTTATTAAAATATTTTATTAGACAAAATTAAATGATTTAATAATAACTATAGTTGTTTCCAAATATAAATGAAATCCCCCATATTGTGATATGCGAGTTAATTGATTATTAAATTAATATATTGCAGGCGTTTTGAGATGATGGCGAAAAAAGTTTTGTGCAGCTTTAATTAAAACCTATTGTATTATTTTTGAACATTCAGAATTGTAATTATTATTCTGAAAACTTATGCTGAAATTCTGTATGAAAAATAGCACATTTTGGAAGACAAAAGATTCACTTTTACATGAGATATTAGAAAGCCATATGATATGATACAGTTAATTTTTTCTCTCCAGCAGTTTCCTAGTCATGAATATTTTCCTTTGATAGAAATATTTAACTATTCATGGGTTCACTAATTTCATGTGTTATGTAAATGAATTGATTTATATTACCGAATAGATACTAAAGGCACATGCAGTATAGTTTAGTAATTGTGTAAACCTAAAGTATTTTTTCCAGAATATTTTTGGGAAACTTATACAACTAAGACTAATGACATTGCGTATACTTAAGTTAAACTGGGATTGTGCTTCGTAAACTGGGAAAAGCTTTGAATGTGTTCTTATTTTTGCAGATGCTGGCTTTAAACGAAGTTTTTGACTTCAGACGACTTCAATGAACTTCGACTACAATAAACTACAGTGAAATGAAGACGTTTTGAATTTCTGGTTGTATCTTGAACCCCCGACACACAGAAGAAGGGGGTTATAAGTTTGACGTGTCTGTGTATCTGTTCAGAAAGAACAATATATTTTATAATAAAACTTGTATCTAACCATCATTTTTAATTTTCGGCAGTGAATTTGTACCTCTAAAAGAAGGTGGAAATATTTTGCTTATTTTTTACCAAGGGCAAAAGGAGAAATAAAAATTTTTTCTCATAAATTATTTTCTATTCGATTTTTAAAGGCAATTTCCATCAAATAAATGAGTAAATAAAAGAATGCATGAATAAATGGAAAGAAAATGAAACAATAAACGAATAAATAAATAAATAAGTTAATGTTTGATGAAAAATAAATGAGTCAATAAAGTAATGAATAAGTAAGAAAATAAGTGAAGAATGAAAAGAGGAGGGAATTATTAACTAAAGGAACGTCAATGAAAAAAAATAAGTAATGAATACGGAAGTGATATAATAAAAGATTGAATAAATGAATGAAGTGGACTATGTTACTTTGCCCCATCCACTTTGCCGGCATGCAATTGACTAATTGTACAAAGCATTTAAAATACAAGTAAACTTTCTATTAAACAAATAAAAACTGCAACGAATATTGGTTGGTCTCAGTTAATATTTAAAATGTTAATAACAAGAAATTTACCATTTAATAAACACAAAAATAATTTTTGACTTACAACAAAATATTGCAATATGAGCATCAATTTATGAAAATTGCTTGTATTATCTCATTCTTTGACTTTCAGAGGTACATTTTTCTTGACTGGAATGAACCACGTGTGTTACTATATATTTAAAGTATTACTTGGTAGGTGACGCTAAAAGTAGAGTAAATATTTCACCATTTCACTTTGCCCCAAAGTCCCCTACGTCGAAATTTAGTTTGGCGTAGCATTTAACTACAGTTCATGAAATAGCGATACAAAATTAATTCGTTCTATCGTCAAATTTCAGTACGTTTTGAACTTTATGTAAGACACAAAGCTAGAAACGAATTGTAAATAATAAAATAGTCTGCATTGTAACGTAAGAAAATGATCTGAGAAAAAAAAAAAAAAAAAAAAAAAAAAAAAAAAAAAAAAAAAAAACGAGCTGATGTGTGCTGTGCATCACATGACTTTCTTTTACGCCAATTTAATGATAATAGTGCCATGGAGCAAGCACGGAAACACTTTAAATATATTCAACCCTAGTTTGTACGACCCAAAAAAAAAAAAAAAAAAAAAAAAAAAAAAAAAAAAAAAAAAAAACGATGGTGACCAAAAGCCTGGCGAATCTCCAAGTGTCCTCTAAATTATAACACCATTAGAGTGCATTGGAATTAACAATGATTTTCCCCCAAAACGTTGTAAAAGACCCCTTTCGGCAGATTCAAATGCCATCAAAAGGAAAGGTGCACAACTAGACTCCACTAGGAATCTAACTACGAAATTTCAACTTTCTACGGCATACCGTTTTTGAGTTATACGAGACACATCCGCACATGCATACATACGTACCTCCGATCGTCGCGAGAAAAGTCGTTGTAACTAACACAGGGATCGTCAAAATGGATACTTCAGCTGTCTATACTTTCTTTGGCATATATCCACGTGTGGTTGGGTTTAAAAAGAAACTCAAAGTTCATTCGGGAGTGAGCAAAATGGAAATTAAACCCGATTTTTGAATGAAATTGTTTTTCGCGAATACAATACTTCCTACGTAAAAGGAAGTAAAAAGAAGCTTTGGCAATATACCTTTATTTGACTTTGCGATGTCAGGTTTTTGCCTAAAAGATTATTATTTCTCTTTCGGTTCAAGTTTCGTTACAGGAGCGGGAATCCAGGACGTTTTCATGAAATAATAAAAAAACCAAATGCACGTTTTAAGGGGATCTGGGACACGTTTTGGAAAAAAAAATAACAGTTAAGAGTTTTGAGATTTTTTGCACTGATTCAACATCTATTTAATAAGAAAAATCATAACATAATAGTGAAAAAAATATTTAAATTTAATGAATTTATTTTTTAAAAATGGGGTCGATTTAAATCGATAAAACTCAAAATATTCTTGGGCAGTTTTCAAGTTTTTTTCAAAAAATTATGCACAAATATCTAAGTTTCATTTTTTATTCGTCGATTTCAAAAATATTAATTTAATAAAAATAGAAAATATTTGAAGATAAAATTCAAAAAATTCGAAGAGATTTTTTTTTAAGTCACATTTTTACAGTAAACGTTTTTTTCAATTTGCTGCATAAAAATTAAAGTAAACTGTTTGAAAAAGATATGCTCCAGTTTTATTACTTGATCTTTATCAGTTCTTGACTTATGCGAGTTTGAATGCAAAAAATCGGGAAAAATTGCATCATGGAGAAAAACGCGTTAAAATTTCAAAGTTAAGTATAATATTAGTTAAATTCATGCAACAAAAATAATAATATCTTTCGTTCTAATTAAGAGAAAAGCAAGATTCCAGTTTCCTCTTAACCAAAAGAAAAAAAGGAGAAGTTTTTTCTTTTTACTAATAATAAAACTGAAAGTCTCTCTGTCTGTCAGGATCTCTGTGACGCGCATAGCGCATAGACCGTTCGGCTGATTTTCATGAAATTTGGCACAAAGTTAGTTTGTAGCATAGAAGTGTGCACCTTGAAGCGAATTTTCGAAATTCGATGCGGTTCTTATTCCAATTTTAAGAACAAAATTATCGTGAGATGTACGAGTAAATCACGAATTTATCATAACATGGAACCGCAACTTGGGCACAAGCCAATTGGCGAGAAAATTCACTATACATTATTTGTAAATATACAAGCGAACCAAAAGACCTTTTAATTTTCTGTTACGGGCAAAGCCGTGCGGGTACCACTAGTAAATAATAATAATAATAATAATAATAATAAATGCAAAATTTAACGATTTTCGTGTTCCGGACCGTTATATTCTTTGCATTGATGTCAATAAGGTGTTTATTCATACAAAATCTGTGATGCTCCATAACGTAAAGAACGTTTTCCCCCATCTTGGACCCTTTTTGAGATAAGATTTCAAATTAGTCCGATAAAATCAAATAATTCCGCAGTTTTCTGTTCCTGAGTGCCATAAGTGTTTTATTAGAAATTTATCCTTTCAACTTAAAACAACAATATTCACTATTTTGAAAAAAATATTAAAAAAATTACATTAAGATTTTTTTTAAATGCTAACTAGCTATATCTTTAATTTGAGAACCCTGTAAGAAAATTCAAAAAAAAAAAAAAGTCAAAGAAAGAGCTTCTGAGGAAAGATTTGATGCAAATTACAAAAAGAAAGAAAAAAGTATGATTTTTAATTGACATCAATCCATAAAAGCAACCATTTTTCGATAAAGCCAAATTCCTTGTCTTTAAATGCATTGCTTTAAATGCAAAATACAGTTAATTATTCTATGCACTAATGAGAGTGATGCTTATGAAAGATTAAAATGTTCCGTCGAAAATTAAGTACTCGAATGAATGCAAATATATATAACAGTGGGGGTAGATTTATTTTTATATTGCATTGGCTTCTAATTGGGAATTCATTTACATTCGTTAAGGATGAAAATGAGTGGATTGTAAAAAGTCTGATCAAATGAAGAATATTTTAATTAGGTGCTTCTCTAATGAAATAAATTAGGAGAGAATACATTTTGATAAAATGAAAACAGGTTATTTATTTATTTTATTTATTTATTTATTTTTCTAAAATTTTAAATTCGTTGAAAGGGATATGAATTTTATATGAAATCACAAAGGTATAGTTTAGTGCATTAATTAAAAACCTACAATGAATTACTTTAAAATTTCACTGAATAACTTTGTGGTATTTGACGTTGTTTTTTAATATTTTACTTTTTATGCACAAACGTATCTAGTTAACTACATTTTGAGTTTTTCGGAAGAAGAAATTAAGTGTCAAGTCATTAATTGTTATGGGAAAAACGAGTACTGATCCTTCAGTAAGGCACTGTATTCATTTAGTATGACGCCATATCTCGCTCTCATATAAAATTAAACAATCTTTAACTCTAACAAAAATGTTCTTGAAAAAAAGAAAGAAAAAAGAACCGAATTAAAAACTTGCTTAAAATTGCTCTAAAAAGGAAAAAAACGAGCTGATGTGTGCCTCACATGACTTCCTTTTACTCCATTTTAATGTCATTTTCCCATTATTGGCAATTTTAATGTGATTCAATAGTTTAATCTCTAAATATTAAAAACGATGGCCAAATTAAAACCAGATAAAAAAAAATCGCCAAATTTTCCGCCAAGTTGGCGACAAAACTTGGCGACCAAAAGACTGGCGATATATCGCCAAGTGTCCGCCAAATTGTAACACCACTTAAGTTTGCATTGATATTAACAATGATTTCCCCCCAAAAAGGTGCAAAAGACCCCCTTAGGAACATCCGAAAGCAACCAAAAGGGGAGGTGCACAACTAGACCCCACTACGAGTCTATGTACCAAATTTCAACTTTCTTGGACATACCATTTTTGAGTTATGCGAGATACATACGCACATACGCACATACGCACATACACACATACGCACATACATACAGACGTCACGAGAAAAGTCGTTGTAATTACCTCGGTGATGGTCAAAATGGATATTTCGCGTGTCTATACATTCTTAGGCACTTTTCCGCATGTGGTCGAATCGAAAAAAAAACTCAACATTCATTTGGGGGTGAGCAAAATGGAAATTAAGGGCGATTTTTGAGTGAAAATTTTTTCGCGAATACAATACTTCCTTTTTTGTAAAAGGAAGTAAAAATGATTAATTGACAGTTGCTCCGATTTCTAAAATCAACCCATTTGGCTCCAATAACTTTGTGCCTTGTTTTGAAAATGTATGCATTTCTTCTTTGGGAGCTCATTGAAAATGGAAAGCCACTGTTGTTTACTGGTTACCGGATCAGTACCGCTAGGAAAGTAACGCAAAGTAATATAAAGCCAAAAACGCTTCCTTTTTCTACAAACTCCCCGTAAAAAAGTGTTCTTTCTTTTTCGAAAGTGTGCTATTACTCACGAATCTCTCCCTATAACACGGTGGGAAAAGTCAAATTTAGAAAATAAATTCAAGTGGACCGATATTAAGGATATTTTTTTGGAGGTGGGGGGGGGGGACAGGAGATGGGGAGGAACAACAAAATACGCACACAAATGCATAATTACATTGTTTCCTAAACCAGGGGAGGGGGTGCAATTGACTTTTTTTATTACCAAAAGAACAGGTCTGCCCCATCGAGGACCTGTGCCATTTCGAGATAGATACGCCCTTGTGCTGCAATGTTATCTCGGGTTCCCTCGTATCTACCACTTTGTAGTTAACCAGTTTTACACGAGGCTTTAACTTTAAAATCAGGTATCCAAGAAAGTAAAAATTGTTTTCCAAGTGAATTGAAGAACATGGAACAATCCAACTTCCATGAGAAACTGCTATGGAACGTAGCATCCATTAGATCTGAACCGTTTTGTCGGTTACCGTCTACCTCGAACCTCATTTAGACCCTTCGTTCCTTTTTCACATTTATGTTTTGTTGGGATTTTAAACTTCAAAAAGCTCGTTTTGGCGACTTTTACAAGCAGTTTTGTTTTGATTTGTTGGGAGAATTATATTAGAAACGCGTCATGAAATGTGATGCTCATAAAAATAGTGTAGTGTCTTTGTTAAAGGGTGTTTTTCTTAGAGGTATAGAATTTTAAGTTGGCAACACTGTTTGATATGTGTGCCATTTTGATAGCTGTCACTTGTTTTGTGTTCAGTTCGGTTTGCCATTTCATCATGAATATACAACAAGGCGGTGCAACATGCCACACAGCGCGCGTCACAATTGATTTATTGAAAGAAACGTTCGGTGAACGAATAATTTCGCGTAATGGACCCGTGAATTGGCATGCAATATCATGCGATTTAACACCGCTGGACTACTTTTTGTGGGGCTATATGGAGTCTCTGGTTTACAGCAATAAGCCACAGACGATTGACGTCTTGGAAGAGAACATTCGCCTCCTTATTATCGACATACGGCCTCTATTGCAGCAAAAAGTGAGAAAATTGGACTTTCTGATTAGACTTTCTCCGAGCCAGCCGAGGTGGCCATATGTCAGAAATCATATTTAAATAAAAATGGCAAAAAATCATCTTTGTATAAAGCAACATTCATGGCAATTAACAACATTTAACTGTGTTTTATTTGAACCTAAAGTTATCTACCTCTAAAAAAAACCCTTTACACTTTTTGACCTTTTGAATTTGTTCCTCCATATATGCATGAAAATCTATCTTTATTCCTAATTTTAAGTATGTGAGTTACTTTTAAGTGCGAAAAGATTTTGATAATTGATTTAGTCAGTCAGTGAAACAAAATTGCACTTTTCTCAACAATTCCCTAACAATAAGAGACCTATATTAACGAAATTTATGCTTAAAGATCTTCTATAGAGCTTTATTAGCCATACAAAAGTTCAAGCATGTAGACCCAATAATTATGCTGGAAGTGGTTCGTGAAAGATACGCATTGGCAGATGCGTCGCCCTTTTATTTCTTGATTTCTGGACTTGGCTGATGCACTGTCGTGTGTTTGAGTTAATAAGAATAAAATAAAATACATCAATACGACTTGAGCGTTGGAATCTGCTTTATTTAAATTGAACGAAGATTTTTAGTCCGGTCATATCGAGTCTTTTTAGTAACCTTTTCAAATGATTTATCTTTTTAAGAGATAAAAGTTTCTTTGCATGAGTTTTCTTCTGAGAATTTTCATCAGTTTTGGTTACAATGTGTGAAGATTTTATAGTTTACCCTTACTGATATTGATATAAAAGGACTTTAAACACACCTTTTGGAAATATTTCCTTGTTTGATATAATGCAATTTATTTCCCATGTACAGAAATATATTATTGAAAAATACTGTTTTTTTTTAGAACAATTAAAAAGACAAATTGTGACTGTAGCTTTTTTTTATGTTATCAAATACCATCAATCATTTCTTAACTTTTAAACTGTGTCCCCCCCCCCCACAAAAAAAAAAACTAAGTTTCAATTTGGAAAACTTAATGATATATCGCAGAATCTATCACAATGTTGCTAATACTGGAAAATTGCCAAAACAGATTCTAAAAATAATGTGTTGTTCTTCTAAAAATGATTTTAAAAACTATCTACACGTGCCTCAGAGTGAAAAAAAAATACTTATGAGTTTCGGAAACAGTTTTATTTCAACACGGAAAAATGTTTTTGCAGAAAATGGATTTGTCAGATTGATAAATTGGTATGAGTTAAATAAGTTATTGTTTCTGATGAATTGCTCATGATTACAATTGGACTTAACAAGTAATTGAGGCTGAGAAAATAAATTGTTTTAGTTATTTGTTAAGTTTAGGTTATTTCTAAGCATTATTTTTAATTTTTTCAGTTCTTGCATTGATAGTGTTTACATACACACACACACGCACACACACACACACACACATATATATATATATATATACTGCCGTGTGCAGGTAAAGGGCAGTAACTGCAAATTTTTCATTTCTTTCCATTTTTGTCATCTATTTTACATTATTCTTATTGTACAAGCTCGTTTATTTGGTTTCCGCTGAAAAAAAGGCGCGAAAAAGACCAACTAATTCCAACCTTTCCCCATAGTTTGTATTGAATCCAAAATGCGTTTCTTCAAATATCTCGAAAACTCATTTTTGCAGATACTGCCGTTTACCTGCACACGGCAGTATATATATATATATATATATATATATATATATATATATATATATATATATATATATATATATATATATATATATATATATATATATATATATATATATATATATATATATATATATATATATATATATATATTAAAAATCATTACTTTTAGGACAAAAGTCAACATTTTTTGGGGCGTAGAGAAACAAGAAAACTTAAAGTTCAGTTTTTCATAGGTAAATGGGTTTCTAATAACTCCGGAACACGCATCTGGGTCATTCCACAAAAAAGCAGACATTTTATCCCGCAGCTGACAAGTCTATGTTTAATTTCAAAACGAGTAAAAAGCAAAGTCTTTTTGCCTGAGAAATCATACATATACGTGTAGTTTCTTAGGAGAGAAAAAAAATGGTTGGAAGGAAATTAGGGGAAGGTTGCCGTCAATGAACCGGTTCCATGACTGAACTTCGAAGATATTTTTCTCACCAGAGGTTTCTCAGGCACGAAATCAGTTTTAGTGTCTTCTTTTGTCTCAAAATTGTCCAATGCAGAATCGTCAAGGAGCTTGAATCAATACATCACATTGTTACAAATTCTGTAAATAGTAATTATTTTCATGATTAATTTGTCGTAATCTAGCTAAATTTCGCGTTTATTAAATTATCTTTCATCTAAAAATATTGTAGTAGCGTAACCTATAAATAGTTTCTTGTAATGAATATACAGCCCTCGTACATTAGGCCGAAGTATACGGTTCCCTCATTTCTGAATGATAAAATTTGTGAATGAAAGAAAGTGTAGAACGGTGTAGCATTTTCTGGAATAGTTTAGGGGATAATAGAAAGGGTATAATAGAGAGGGATTTGGATGAAAATACTTGTGTAACCGTTGAGTTTACGGTGTTGATGGATATTTGCTTAATTGCTGATGATTAATTTAGCAGTTGTTAACGATCTTTCCTGTACATAGTGTAAATAAAGGTCCTGTGTTATTCTCAAGAAATGTGTCGTCCTTTCAAGAACGTATAAGTCGCACCGGATCCGTTACAATATTGTTAAACGTCCAAATAAGATTTCTACTGTTCACTTACTAATAACTGACATTTACATTTTGTTTTTACATGCTTTGAATATTATTTAACAACTTAATGGGAACATTGACTTGAAAGAATATTTTCAAGTACAATTTCCCATATTTAAAGTTTCATCATGAATCGTCACAGTAGTGATAACTATGAGAACATTCAAAATGACGCAGTTGCTATCATTGAACCGCCAGGTGTTTCTATGAATGAACCTGCTAACAAAGTGATTTATTCATGGAATCTTACAAATATTATTACAGTTTCAGCTCGATTATCTTTAATAATTGATCAATCTTTTTAAACAAGTGTGATGAAAAAATGTTTTTAAAATAAGTTTTGGAAACTCCCATCAGTTATCATATTTTCAACTTAAAAACTTGTGTAGTCGATACAGTATTTGTTAAAGTAAGCTTTAATACTGTTTCAAGTACGTTTGTTGTTCGAGAAAAATACCAAAATAAGTAAAATCAAGCCTGTGGATAGTTGGGGACATGCAACGTGCTATAGCAAAATCCTTGTCCTCAAGTAAAATCTTTGCGGGTCAAAATTTTTGAACTTGGATGAAACAGGACTCCCATTAGTTCAAAAAAGGCCCCACAAAATTTTAGCTAAGAAGAGCAAGTCACGTGTTAGAAAATATCGAGTGGTGAGCGAGGGTGGTTAAAACAGCTGTGTTGTGTGAATCTTGAGGGGGTTTTATGTTTTTCCTGTGATAAAAACAGTTTTCTCTTTTTGAATAACTTACTATTATTTGTAATGTTTGTTTATCTCCTGTAATAACTATTTATATTTTACGGTTTGATTTTCTTATTTAGAAAGTAGTCCACCGTCTGAAATTCAATGGTCCACCATAGCAACTGGTTCCCATGGATGGACCACGTTATAAAATATTTCTTTTTAATTTTTATTCCTTATTGAATAAATTTGACATGAAAGCGAATATTTTTATTAAAGGAGAAATATACTGAGTAATTATTTCTATCGTCAATATCAAGTTTGAGTCAGAACTACTTCCTCAAAAAGGTCAAAAGTGTTATGTGGTTCATTGTCGGGAACCTTCCACCATATATTTAACAAATTTGCACCAACAGATTCAAATGATATATTGTTACAATAAAGAACACCTAAGAAGATGTCTAAAAGTGTGTCCCGCACGTGGCAGAAAAACCTAATTTTAAAAATACCAGCTGAAAAAGAAATTAAAAAATATTTTTTTTGCTTAAGAAATCACACAAGTCAAGTACTTTCACTTAGTCAACAAACATTGCAAAAAAAAAAAAAAAAAAATCCAAAACGTTATTGATTATTTACATGTAACGTTTCGGGACACTTCCTGAGAAAATCAAGTATTATCTTATGTAATTAAAAAGAGCGTATGTACCTATGCCCAAGTTACTTTTCCCGAACGACAGCGAACTGACCATCGAACCAGATATCGATGGATTCGTAATCTTTCCGTCTTTATGTTTGGCTATTTAACATAATCCTCCAATAATGATTAGTGGAGATATCAATTAAAATCTAGATGAATTATGACACCTAGATTTCGACATAAAATTCCTATTTTTCAAAGGAAATTCAAATTCTCAACTTTCCGTAAATATGCTTTTATTAAAATTTGTAGCGTGAAGAAAATCATTGAGGAGAAAGATCTGTAGCCATTTTCTTTTCTCAAATATTAATAAATTAAATTCTAGCTTTTGTTTTAAAAGCTTTTCTATTAATCGGGTGATTTAAAATGTTTACGTTTTGATTATTTTTTCGCAATTTGCCGCAAAATTTTCCTGTTTTTTTTAAAAGTCTGATTGTTGAACATACGCCACTTGATATAACTTTTATTTTCAACATAGACCGTGCAAAGCCGGACTACTCAGCTAGTTTTCAAATATTTCCTGAACTGCTACACGTTGTACGAATGCAGACTTCTCACTTGTGAAAAATATTTTTAGCTCCAAGTTTAAAAGATTAACTAAGCGTATTTACTAAGTGAATCGGCTTCAGTTCAGTTACGGCCTGTTCAGAGTGATTAAGCTCCTAAAGGGAGCGAATGTGTCTCTGAATTCCGTTTTTTTTTTTTTTTTTTTTTTTTTGCAAGAACTGCAGGGGAATTACATTCTTGATATTTACATGTAATTCTTACTTAGTTTTGGTCATGTTTGCGACACTGCTTTAGGAACTTTCTTGATGAACCAGGAAATGCCAATCTATTATATTATAGCTACCTAAGTTTACCCTGAAAGTTCCAGACACACGACAGGCTTTAAACGAGAGGATTTCTGAGTTCTTCAGGAGGCTTCCAGGTTAATTTCAAGAAGGTTACTGAATTTTAGCGGAAAACATTAGTGTTCTTTTTACTTCCTTTTACAAAGAAAGAAGTATTGTATTCGCGAAAAAATTTTCACTCAAAAATCGGCCTTAATTTCCATTTTGCTCACCCCCGAACTGATGTTGAGTTTTTTTCAACCAGAACACACGCGGATAACAGCCTAAGAACGTATAAACACCCGAAATATCCATTTTGATTGGTTCCACCGTTGGAAAGTAAGCTAACGAATTGATCAATAAATCAGGTTACAAAATAAACTATAGTATGTTGTGGTCATTGAGGTTTTGTGAGCTCGTAACTGGAGTTGAGGGATCAATACCAGCCTGACAAACCAGCCTGTCTCCATGTTCACTGATGGGGACTTGTTCACGTTAAATTTGTCGAAATCATAAAGTCCGCCAAGTTCCCATTTCAAATCAATACCTCTGGGGATTCTGGATTCAGGATTGCTATGCTCCTGGTTTGAATAACAATAATAATAACAACAAAAATAATAATAATGATAATAACAATAACAAAAATAATAACAATAACAACAACAATAATAACAACAATAATAATAATATTGATACCAATAACAATAATAATAATAACAACAATAATAATATTGATAATAATAAAAAAAATAACGATAACAGTAAATAATGACAATAATAACAATAATAACAATAGCAATAATGATGATAACAATAATAACAACAACAATAATGATAACAATAATAACAATCATAATAACAATAATACTATTAATAAAAAGCTGCCTTCATCTTTCAATGAAGATAGTTAAACCACATATAAGTATGAAACTGGTATATACTGGGGGTCACGAGAGTGTGGTGTCCTTCAAATTTCACTTACTCTATTTGTTCTTCACGTTTATGACCATAACTGTAACAAACATCTCTTCCATTGCACACAATGTCATCTATTACTTGGTATTACGGAAACCGCACACTATCATGCGTAAATACAGGCTACACATGCCGAAAGTCGCTGATTAAAAAAAATAAATGTTGATTTCACGATAGACTTAGACGTGCGACATCGATGGCAAAACATCGATGTTTCAAAACAGCGATGTTAGAAATTAAAACATCGATGGTATTGATACAGCGATCAAAAAATATCGATGTTTTAAAACATCGATCTTTTTATCAATGTATAACATACATTTTTGAATATACTACACTAATTTAAGCAATACAAAAGAATGCGTACTTGACGAAAATATTGAAAATACTGAACCTCAAATCATGAATATAATTTAGTAAGAATAATTTCGCAACATCTTGGTATTATAGTTGGACAAAAATTGATGATAAGACAAGCACTGATTAATGCAAACTAGTTTTAGTAATAAGGAAATACTTTCAAACTGAATGAAAGTAAAAGTAAATTTACATCAAAAAAGAATCTAAGAAAAAATGTATCATAGCACTTACCGTCAGTTGAATGATGAGAAAAAGTTGTGCTAAATATTTTTAAAATAAGAAATTAATTCTAGCAATTATTTTTAAGAGCAAGAAATATGTGTTGTATTGTTAGAGTTCATAATTAAACACAAATTTTAAGTAATAGAGGGACGACTTGTTGGGGAAATCGATAAGTAACCAAGAATATTGGTGTTGACAGTTTAAAAAAAATGAAGTTTGTTTACTTTGTCTCCCAGAATCGCATTTATCTTTTCGGAGACTATCCCACCAGTCAGAGAAACATCTCTTTCCGATGGAACAGAAGTTGCCATCACTATCAAATACTTTAAAGCAACTTTTACCAATTAAAAAGAGCGTATGTACCTATGCCCAAGTTACTTTTCCCGAACGACAGCGAACTGACCATCGAACCAGATATCGATGGATTCGTAATCTTTCCGTCTTTATGTTTGGCTATTTAACATAATCCTCCAATAATGATTAGTGGAGATATCAATTAAAATCTAGATGAATTATGACACCTAGATTTCGACATAAAATTCCTATTTTTCAAAGGAAATTCAAATTCTCAACTTTCCGTAAATATGCTTTTATTAAAATTTGTAGCGTGAAGAAAATCATTGAGGAGAAAGATCTGTAGCCATTTTCTTTTCTCAAATATTAATAAATTAAATTCTAGCTTTTGTTTTAAAAGCTTTTCTATTAATCGGGTGATTTAAAATGTTTACGTTTTGATTATTTTTTCGCAATTTGCCGCAAAATTTTCCTGTTTTTTTTAAAAGTCTGATTGTTGAACATACGCCACTTGATATAACTTTTATTTTCAACATAGACCGTGCAAAGCCGGACTACTCAGCTAGTTTTCAAATATTTCCTGAACTGCTACACGTTGTACGAATGCAGACTTCTCACTTGTGAAAAATATTTTTAGCTCCAAGTTTAAAAGATTAACTAAGCGTATTTACTAAGTGAATCGGCTTCAGTTCAGTTACGGCCTGTTCAGAGTGATTAAGCTCCTAAAGGGAGCGAATGTGTCTCTGAATTCCGTTTTTTTTTTTTTTTTTTTTTTTTTGCAAGAACTGCAGGGGAATTACATTCTTGATATTTACATGTAATTCTGTCTTAGTTTTGGTCATGTTTGCGACACTGCTTTAGGAACTTTCTTGATGAACCAGGAAATGCCAATCTATTATATTATAGCTACCTAAGTTTACCCTGAAAGTTCCAGACACACGACAGGCTTTAAACGAGAGGATTTCTGAGTTCTTCAGGAGGCTTCCAGGTTAATTTCAAGAAGGTTACTGAATTTTAGCGGAAAACATTAGTGTTCTTTTTACTTCCTTTTACAAAGAAAGAAGTATTGTATTCGCGAAAAAATTTTCACTCAAAAATCGGCCTTAATTTCCATTTTGCTCACCCCCGAACTGATGTTGAGTTTTTTTCAACCAGAACACACGCGGATAACAGCCTAAGAACGTATAAACACCCGAAATATCCATTTTGATTGGTTCCACCGTTGGAAAGTAAGCTAACGAATTGATCAATAAATCAGGTTACAAAATAAACTATAGTATGTTGTGGTCATTGAGGTTTTGTGAGCTCGTAACTGGAGTTGAGGGATCAATACCAGCCTGACAAACCAGCCTGTCTCCATGTTCACTGATGGGGACTTGTTCACGTTAAATTTGTCGAAATCATAAAGTCCGCCAAGTTCCCATTTCAAATCAATACCTCTGGGGATTCTGGATTCAGGATTGCTATGCTCCTGGTTTGAATAACAATTATAATAACAACAAAAATAATAATAATGATAATAACAATAACAAAAATAATAACAATAACAACAACAATAATAACAACAATAATAATAATATTGATACCAATAACAATAATAATAATAACAACAATAATAATATTGATAATAATAAAAAAAATAACGATAACAGTAAATAATGACAATAATAACAATAATAACAATAGCAATAATGATGATAACAATAATAACAACAACAATAATGATAACAATAATAACAATCATAATAACAATAATACTATTAATAAAAAGCTGCCTTCATCTTTCAATGAAGATAGTTAAACCACATATAAGTATGAAACTGGTATATACTGGGGGTCACGAGAGTGTGGTGTCCTTCAAATTTCACTTACTCTATTTGTTCTTCACGTTTATGACCATAACTGTAACAAACATCTCTTCCATTGCACACAATGTCATCTATTACTTGGTATTACGGAAACCGCACACTATCATGCGTAAATACAGGCTACACATGCCGAAAGTCGCTGATTAAAAAAAATAAATGTTGATTTCACGATAGACTTAGACGTGCGACATCGATGGCAAAACATCGATGTTTCAAAACAGCGATGTTAGAAATTAAAACATCGATGGTATTGATACAGCGATCAAAAAATATCGATGTTTTAAAACATCGATCTTTTTATCAATGTATAACATACATTTTTGAATATACTACACTAATTTAAGCAATACAAAAGAATGCGTACTTGACGAAAATATTGAAAATACTGAACCTCAAATCATGAATATAATTTAGTAAGAATAATTTCGCAACATCTTGGTATTATAGTTGGACAAAAATTGATGATAAGACAAGCACTGATTAATGCAAACTAGTTTTAGTAATAAGGAAATACTTTCAAACTGAATGAAAGTAAAAGTAAATTTACATCAAAAAAGAATCTAAGAAAAAATGTATCATAGCACTTACCGTCAGTTGAATGATGAGAAAAAGTTGTGCTAAATATTTTTAAAATAAGAAATTAATTCTAGCAATTATTTTTAAGAGCAAGAAATATGTGTTGTATTGTTAGAGTTCATAATTAAACACAAATTTTAAGTAATAGAGGGACGACTTGTTGGGGAAATCGATAAGTAACCAAGAATATTGGTGTTGACAGTTTAAAAAAAATGAAGTTTGTTTACTTTGTCTCCCAGAATCGCATTTATCTTTTCGGAGACTATCCCACCAGTCAGAGAAACATCTCTTTCCGATGGAACAGAAGTTGCCATCACTATCAAATACTTTAAAGCAACTTTTACCAATTAAAAAGAGCGTATGTACCTATGCCCAAGTTACTTTTCCCGAACGACAGCGAACTGACCATCGAACCAGATATCGATGGATTCGTAATCTTTCCGTCTTTATGTTTGGCTATTTAACATAATCCTCCAATAATGATTAGTGGAGATATCAATTAAAATCTAGATGAATTATGACACCTAGATTTCGACATAAAATTCCTATTTTTCAAAGGAAATTCAAATTCTCAACTTTCCGTAAATATGCTTTTATTAAAATTTGTAGCGTGAAGAAAATCATTGAGGAGAAAGATCTGTAGCCATTTTCTTTTCTCAAATATTAATAAATTAAATTCTAGCTTTTGTTTTAAAAGCTTTTCTATTAATCGGGTGATTTAAAATGTTTACGTTTTGATTATTTTTTCGCAATTTGCCGCAAAATTTTCCTGTTTTTTTTCAAAGTCTGATTGTTGAACATACGCCACTTGATATAACTTTTATTTTCAACATAGACCGTGCAAAGCCGGACTACTCAGCTAGTTTTCAAATATTTCCTGAACTGCTACACGTTGTACGAATGCAGACTTCTCACTTGTGAAAAATATTTTTAGCTCCAAGTTTAAAAGATTAACTAAGCGTATTTACTAAGTGAATCGGCTTCAGTTCAGTTACGGCCTGTTCAGAGTGATTAAGCTCCTAAAGGGAGCGAATGTGTCTCTGAATTCCGTTTTTTTTTTTTTTTTTTTTTTTGCAAGAACTGCAGGGGAATTACATTCTTGATATTTACATGTAATTCTGTCTTAGTTTTGGTCATGTTTGCGACACTGCTTTAGGAACTTTCTTGATGAACCAGGAAATGCCAATCTATTATATTATAGCTACCTAAGTTTACCCTGAAAGTTCCAGACACACGACAGGCTTTAAACGAGAGGATTTCTGAGTTCTTCAGGAGGCTTCCAGGTTAATTTCAAGAAGGTTACTGAATTTTAGCGGAAAACATTAGTGTTCTTTTTACTTCCTTTTACAAAGAAAGAAGTATTGTATTCGCGAAAAAATTTTCACTCAAAAATCGGCCTTAATTTCCATTTTGCTCACCCCCGAACTGATGTTGAGTTTTTTTCAACCAGAACACACGCGGATAACAGCCTAAGAACGTATAAACACCCGAAATATCCATTTTGATTGGTTCCACCGTTGGAAAGTAAGCTAACGAATTGATCAATAAATCAGGTTACAAAATAAACTATAGTATGTTGTGGTCATTGAGGTTTTGTGAGCTCGTAACTGGAGTTGAGGGATCAATACCAGCCTGACAAACCAGCCTGTCTCCATGTTCACTGATGGGGACTTGTTCACGTTAAATTTGTCGAAATCATAAAGTCCGCCAAGTTCCCATTTCAAATCAATACCTCTGGGGATTCTGGATTCAGGATTGCTATGCTCCTGGTTTGAATAACAATTATAATAACAACAAAAATAATAATAATGATAATAACAATAACAAAAATAATAACAATAACAACAACAATAATAACAACAATAATAATAATATTGATACCAATAACAATAATAATAATAACAACAATAATAATATTGATAATAATAAAAAAAATAACGATAACAGTAAATAATGACAATAATAACAATAATAACAATAGCAATAATGATGATAACAATAATAACAACAACAATAATGATAACAATAATAACAATCATAATAACAATAATACTATTAATAAAAAGCTGCCTTCATCTTTCAATGAAGATAGTTAAACCACATATAAGTATGAAACTGGTATATACTGGGGGTCACGAGAGTGTGGTGTCCTTCAAATTTCACTTACTCTATTTGTTCTTCACGTTTATGACCATAACTGTAACAAACATCTCTTCCATTGCACACAATGTCATCTATTACTTGGTATTACGGAAACCGCACACTATCATGCGTAAATACAGGCTACACATGCCGAAAGTCGCTGATTAAAAAAAATAAATGTTGATTTCACGATAGACTTAGACGTGCGACATCGATGGCAAAACATCGATGTTTCAAAACAGCGATGTTAGAAATTAAAACATCGATGGTATTGATACAGCGATCAAAAAATATCGATGTTTTAAAACATCGATCTTTTTATCAATGTATAACATACATTTTTGAATATACTACACTAATTTAAGCAATACAAAAGAATGCGTACTTGACGAAAATATTGAAAATACTGAACCTCAAATCATGAATATAATTTAGTAAGAATAATTTCGCAACATCTTGGTATTATAGTTGGACAAAAATTGATGATAAGACAAGCACTGATTAATGCAAACTAGTTTTAGTAATAAGGAAATACTTTCAAACTGAATGAAAGTAAAAGTAAATTTACATCAAAAAAGAATCTAAGAAAAAATGTATCATAGCACTTACCGTCAGTTGAATGATGAGAAAAAGTTGTGCTAAATATTTTTAAAATAAGAAATTAATTCTAGCAATTATTTTTAAGAGCAAGAAATATGTGTTGTATTGTTAGAGTTCATAATTAAACACAAATTTTAAGTAATAGAGGGACGACTTGTTGGGGAAATCGATAAGTAACCAAGAATATTGGTGTTGACAGTTTAAAAAAAATGAAGTTTGTTTACTTTGTCTCCCAGAATCGCATTTATCTTTTCGGAGACTATCCCACCAGTCAGAGAAACATCTCTTTCCGATGGAACAGAAGTTGCCATCACTATCAAATACTTTAAAGCAACTTTTACCAATTAAAAAGAGCGTATGTACCTATGCCCAAGTTACTTTTCCCGAACGACAGCGAACTGACCATCGAACCAGATATCGATGGATTCGTAATCTTTCCGTCTTTATGTTTGGCTATTTAACATAATCCTCCAATAATGATTAGTGGAGATATCAATTAAAATCTAGATGAATTATGACACCTAGATTTCGACATAAAATTCCTATTTTTCAAAGGAAATTCAAATTCTCAACTTTCCGTAAATATGCTTTTATTAAAATTTGTAGCGTGAAGAAAATCATTGAGGAGAAAGATCTGTAGCCATTTTCTTTTCTCAAATATTAATAAATTAAATTCTAGCTTTTGTTTTAAAAGCTTTTCTATTAATCGGGTGATTTAAAATGTTTACGTTTTGATTATTTTTTCGCAATTTGCCGCAAAATTTTCCTGTTTTTTTTAAAAGTCTGATTGTTGAACATACGCCACTTGATATAACTTTTATTTTCAACATAGACCGTGCAAAGCCGGACTACTCAGCTAGTTTTCAAATATTTCCTGAACTGCTACACGTTGTACGAATGCAGACTTCTCACTTGTGAAAAATATTTTTAGCTCCAAGTTTAAAAGATTAACTAAGCGTATTTACTAAGTGAATCGGCTTCAGTTCAGTTACGGCCTGTTCAGAGTGATTAAGCTCCTAAAGGGAGCGAATGTGTCTCTGAATTCCGTTTTTTTTTTTTTTTTTTTTTTTTGCAAGAACTGCAGGGGAATTACATTCTTGATATTTACATGTAATTCTGTCTTAGTTTTGGTCATGTTTGCGACACTGCTTTAGGAACTTTCTTGATGAACCAGGAAATGCCAATCTATTATATTATAGCTACCTAAGTTTACCCTGAAAGTTCCAGACACACGACAGGCTTTAAACGAGAGGATTTCTGAGTTCTTCAGGAGGCTTCCAGGTTAATTTCAAGAAGGTTACTGAATTTTAGCGGAAAACATTAGTGTTCTTTTTACTTCCTTTTACAAAGAAAGAAGTATTGTATTCGCGAAAAAATTTTCACTCAAAAATCGGCCTTAATTTCCATTTTGCTCACCCCCGAACTGATGTTGAGTTTTTTTCAACCAGAACACACGCGGATAACAGCCTAAGAACGTATAAACACCCGAAATATCCATTTTGATTGGTTCCACCGTTGGAAAGTAAGCTAACGAATTGATCAATAAATCAGGTTACAAAATAAACTATAGTATGTTGTGGTCATTGAGGTTTTGTGAGCTCGTAACTGGAGTTGAGGGATCAATACCAGCCTGACAAACCAGCCTGTCTCCATGTTCACTGATGGGGACTTGTTCACGTTAAATTTGTCGAAATCATAAAGTCCGCCAAGTTCCCATTTCAAATCAATACCTCTGGGGATTCTGGATTCAGGATTGCTATGCTCCTGGTTTGAATAACAATTATAATAACAACAAAAATAATAATAATGATAATAACAATAACAAAAATAATAACAATAACAACAACAATAATAACAACAATAATAATAATATTGATACCAATAACAATAATAATAATAACAACAATAATAATATTGATAATAATAAAAAAAATAACGATAACAGTAAATAATGACAATAATAACAATAATAACAATAGCAATAATGATGATAACAATAATAACAACAACAATAATGATAACAATAATAACAATCATAATAACAATAATACTATTAATAAAAAGCTGCCTTCATCTTTCAATGAAGATAGTTAAACCACATATAAGTATGAAACTGGTATATACTGGGGGTCACGAGAGTGTGGTGTCCTTCAAATTTCACTTACTCTATTTGTTCTTCACGTTTATGACCATAACTGTAACAAACATCTCTTCCATTGCACACAATGTCATCTATTACTTGGTATTACGGAAACCGCACACTATCATGCGTAAATACAGGCTACACATGCCGAAAGTCGCTGATTAAAAAAAATAAATGTTGATTTCACGATAGACTTAGACGTGCGACATCGATGGCAAAACATCGATGTTTCAAAACAGCGATGTTAGAAATTAAAACATCGATGGTATTGATACAGCGATCAAAAAATATCGATGTTTTAAAACATCGATCTTTTTATCAATGTATAACATACATTTTTGAATATACTACACTAATTTAAGCAATACAAAAGAATGCGTACTTGACGAAAATATTGAAAATACTGAACCTCAAATCATGAATATAATTTAGTAAGAATAATTTCGCAACATCTTGGTATTATAGTTGGACAAAAATTGATGATAAGACAAGCACTGATTAATGCAAACTAGTTTTAGTAATAAGGAAATACTTTCAAACTGAATGAAAGTAAAAGTAAATTTACATCAAAAAAGAATCTAAGAAAAAATGTATCATAGCACTTACCGTCAGTTGAATGATGAGAAAAAGTTGTGCTAAATATTTTTAAAATAAGAAATTAATTCTAGCAATTATTTTTAAGAGCAAGAAATATGTGTTGTATTGTTAGAGTTCATAATTAAACACAAATTTTAAGTAATAGAGGGACGACTTGTTGGGGAAATCGATAAGTAACCAAGAATATTGGTGTTGACAGTTTAAAAAAAATGAAGTTTGTTTACTTTGTCTCCCAGAATCGCATTTATCTTTTCGGAGACTATCCCACCAGTCAGAGAAACATCTCTTTCCGATGGAACAGAAGTTGCCATCACTATCAAATACTTTAAAGCAACTTTTACCAGCTCTTAATTTTTAAAGTTATAATTTTCACCGTAGTAACGTATAGGATTTTCCTTTAGTTTAAGAACTGGAACCTTTAAAAAGACAGCAAGTTCTGGCACCAGACTACCAATGTCAGGTTCTTGCAATAGCTTTGACTTCTTCCTCAGTATCCTTCTTCCTCTTCATCTTGTAGTGATCTTCTCAAAAATCATCCTCTACACAGAAAAATTGATCTTATAAAATGGGTGCAAAAAAAAAAAAAAAGATTTTTTTTGGCAACTCCTTAAGTAAACTAAATTAAGCGAGAAAATTGGAGCAAATTTTATGATAATTTTCAATTAAAATGCAAAAACAGCAACATTGAAAAAACATCGAAACCAAAACATCGATGGGCCAAAAACATCGATGTTAAAAACATCGATGTTTCCAAAACATCGACATCGATGTTGCACCCCTCCTACGGATACTATCAAACGTAGAACGTATACAAAAAAAAAAAAAAAAAAAATCCTAAAAACGTTACTGATTATTTCCGTGAAACACTTCACGATTTCACACGTTTCCATAAAATTCCTGCAAAAATCAAGTATGTTTGTCAAAATGTTTCCTGAATTGCCACAAGTTGCACGAACACTG
Source organism: Uloborus diversus (assembly GCF_026930045.1). Lineage (NCBI taxonomy): Eukaryota > Metazoa > Arthropoda > Arachnida > Araneae > Uloboridae > Uloborus > Uloborus diversus. The sequence goes on along the minus strand of NC_072736.1, from coordinate 8,136,396 downwards.
ACTTCTTGTTGTTATGAAAAGTGTTTTTAGCTTCCAGTTTAAAGATTAATTGAGGGTATTTAATAAGTGCATGGGATTCAGTTTGACTACTGCCCGTTCAGATTCACTAATGAGAGAAAAAGTCTTTGGATTCTGTAGCTTAGCAAGAATTGCATGCGAGTTAGATTCCTAATACTAACCTGAAAATCTGTCTAGCTTTGACGATGTTTACAATAATGGGGTCGTTTTAAAGTATTTTTTTCTGAAAGAGCATGCTTAAAAACATAGGATCTGACCATTTTTTAAATAATTTGTTTAAGTTTAATATTTTTAAAAAAATTACTTAAATCGGTGAGCTTTCATTGTTTACATTTCTTGGCGATGACATCACAAATGACGAAATGCCCTTCTATGTTGCCATTCACAGAGCTAAATATTTAATTCGCATCTTTACTCACGTGTACTGGCAACTATATTGTTGATAGCAAATGTAGAGTGCATTTTTAATTCGCTGCTTGATTATCATAACGTGGAAACGTAGTAGAAAGATGCGGCAAAGTGCATCATTTGTGACGTCATAAAGATCACGCCTTGTTGGAAAAATGAAAGTATTTTCTGGGCCCATGTTAATTTTTTTGCTCATTCTATCCATTTCAATGACTAAAAGTAGTACTTTTGACTGAAGGAAACCATCCCATTCTTGTGGAGCTTTTATGGTAGATCAGGCAGGTGCCAAGCTATTATATTAAATCAACCAAAGCTTTTTCTGAAGATTCCAGAGACACAATTGGAATTAACGGGGGTGATTTCTGAACTCTTCAGAAAGATTCCAGAATAATTTCAGGAAGGTTACGGAATATTAGTGGTAGACATTCCTGTTTTTTGCAAGATAAGCTACTGGTAGAAATTGGGTACATTAGCTGCTCATTATTTTCCAGGAACGCTTCTGAATTGTTTTTACAGTGTATTCTACAAAACCACTGTCAAATACCTCTGAGATTGGATGATAGCGAACGAAAATATAACCCTTTTCTTGTAAAACACTATTACAGTAGTACTATAATTTTCCTCTTTTAACTGCATAAATATTAATCCTGTAAATTTGACCCTTTTAAAGTTTTCCCGTTCTTCACAAATCTCAAACTGCAGTAACAATTTTTCAAATTGTAATACTTTATGCAACTATTTGAAATATCACTATAATAAATAGTTCAGCATTCAGTATAAATAAAGATGGTTGCCACCAATATTTATCAAATAAATTGACACACACTTAACCTAAATCTTTATGACCTAAAATATACAAAATACACCAGCTCTTCTGAAACCATAAATCATCCCTAGTTTAAAGAAACTAGGATGTACAATAACATTTGTAGAAACTATTAAAACGTTTCCGTTTGCATAACAGCATTTTTGTTTTCTTCTTCTTAACTAGAAATCATTATTACTTCCATATTTAATCTCCTATATTAATAGTAGCAATACTCATCAGTTACATTTTTTTCTTTTTTCAGAGTAAAGCAAACATATTAAAACCGAAGTATTTTCTTCTCCTTAAGATTATGCAAGAATAGCGAACGTTTTGTTGACAAAAAGGATTAATGAAATGAAATGATGAAAACATTTCTTCTATATAATGCTGAAAAACTAAGGCTCCATTTATAAAAATATCTGTTATTTTATTTGCATTGCTGTTCTTTTTTTCCCTTTTTCTTTTCTTTTTGGACATGATTATGCAGTTTTTATAGTCAGAACTTTGTTCTTATTCATCATTAAATTTCAATGTCCTAACCAAAAAAAAATGATCCTGCTAGAAGAGAGGACTGTCGTTTGAGGTTTGGAATAATAAAATGTTGTGGCAATTTCGAAGAAATGTTTATTATTTGTGATTTGAAGTAATAACCGCTAAACAACAAATTTGATCAAAAAACTGCACAAATTTTTCAAAAGCAACATCATTCAGCTATTAGGCTTTCTCCCAGTAACTAGTTATTTTCCGAAGTTTTAAAATTTTTGATAATAAAATGAATTTTTTGCTTAACTGCCTTCCTACACTTATTACTAATTTTACTAACATTTTAGTGAAAAGTATATCTGATAATGTTTCCTGTATTAAGAAACAAGTAAATAGAATCTTGTGTTTGATCACCAAATCTTGCTCGTCATTATAATATTTTTTAAAGGTATTTGAAAAAACATTCCTTGTTAGTCATCAGAGAAATTTCTTCAGTTATTTTAACATCAATCTTCGTTACCATATTCTCATCCTCACTTACTCGAAAGGTTTTCCCTATCTTTTTTTTTTTATACGTTTGAATCCTAATAATTCCTTAGACATTATGATATTTTCATTAGACATTTAACTCAGAATTATTTCTAAAGTACTGCAATTTTTCATTCTAAGCTCACGCCCTAATGATTTCAAAGGCAATAAAGTTGTACAGCAAGCTATTCAAAAGGTGTATAATCTTGGTATCTATGGATTTAATTTGTTCTTCCAAATTATATATACTTCTAAATAATTTTGACTGAAGAAACCGAACATTTCTCTCTAAAAAGCATCTCTTTACAGCGCACAATACTCCCATAAACCAGTCCCATAATTTTTTCGAGCTTTTCCAAAGGCAATCTCTGTATGATAACCAAGTATCACTAATTTCGTTTCGAATAAACGTCATTTATAAATTAACTAGCTGCATTGCTCAGCGTTTTTACTTTTTCTCCATATTTCTTCTGCAAATGTCATGTGTTGAAGAAGAAACGTCGGGGAATAGTTCATACTGTTGTGACAGAAGGGGAAACGGGTGAAGAGTGGGAAAGTTATTTGGCCTTGACACGCCGATTCTAAGTACATGGACTATAATGCGGTAATAGTGATCCCGAGCGGCAGTTTTAAAGTGAACTGCAGAAATAAATTTTCCGACGAAAAAAAATCGAAAGCATTTTGCTGTTCAGCTTGTTTTATGAGTAGGCAAAGGTACTACGTTTTATGTAACGAAGTCTAGTGGAATTGATTACACTCAATTCCAAATATCTGTATGGGGTTTCTGTATGATTCGGTTTTTGGATTTTCTGTGAAAGTTAACCTACACTTGGTTTAATAGTTTTTGTGAAACTTCCGCGCATCTGGAATAACACGCATCGTTAACATAATTATGCGTGTACTACTAAGAAAGAAGTGTGAAAAATTATATAACTCTTGTAATAGATAGATTGGGTGAAAAGCACAGGGAAAATTAAACTAGCTAAAATTCGGTGGGATGGCGTAAAAAAAAAGTGCCAATTTGTTTTCTGTTAGTTATCACCTGCAAAATAAAGTGGTGTTTACCGCAAACTATACTTTGATTCAGGGTAACTCTCATCCACAGTTTATCTATTTTTTACTACTTCGCTCATATTTTAGTTATGTTATTACATGTATTGGCACAAAAATGAAGAAAACCTCTTAAAGTATTTCTGAAATATCAAAAATTAAGAAATAATATAACTAAAAAACCAGTTAAAATGAATTGTTAACTTTGTGAAAACCAAAATAAAGGTCATCTTTTTAAGCTAGCCAATTTGAACTTCTTTATGATTGAACTGAAAACCATTTTATTTTGCATTGTGATGCAGCTTTTGTGGTGCATTTATCCTTTAATTTAGGATCATGTTTCCTACAAGATGAGAGGGGAGGGGTAGAAGAGATGCGCTGTTGAGGATTATGTTTCGCTCCGGGAAATGTAAAAAGTCAAACTTAAAGTCTGCGGAACACAGTGTATCCTCACATCTTAATCAAAAATTCATCTATATTTTAACTAACAAAAAATTTAGAAAGCCGGTCTACCCTAATTAAATAAGCGTATTAAGTAGTTTATTAATATGAAAATAAAAATACTTGTTTTCTTAAGGAGGTATTCTAGTCTAGACGCTTCTTGATTTTAAGGTGATTTTACGGGCATTAAAATAAAAAAATTAAAAAAAAAAATGCAGTAGTTATTGTCACTATCCATTTTTTTATCAGATTTTTATTCATACTTTAAAGGTATAAAAGTGTATAATAGTTAAAAAACAATTCAAAATTGTAGTTGGTGGATGTTGGCAAAGTGGGGACTCTAAAAACAGTGGAGGGGGGGGGGTCTCCTGGTTGATGTGATTCCGATCTTCCAGGTGATATGAAACAAAAAGTTGAGGTTAATTCTTATTAAACAAGGAAGTAGACTGGCGTTGTTTCCTTCAGTCAAAAGTACTACTTTTAGTCACTAAAATTGATGGAATAAGCAAAAAAAAACCCAGAAAATATTTTTATTTTCCCAACACTTGTTTTTTAATTAATTTCTTTAAATGTCCGATTTTTCAAACAAGGCGTGGTCTTGATGACGTCCCAAATGATGCATTTTGGCGCATCTTTCTACCACGATTCCACGTTATAATAACCAACAAACGAATTAAAATTGCGCTTACGCTTGCTATCAACCATATCGTTGCCAATACACGTGAGTAAAGATGCGAATTAAATATTTTGCTCTCTGAATGGCAACACGGAATGGCATTTCATCATTTGTGAAGTCATCGGGCAGAAACATAAACAATGAAAGCGAACCGATTTAAGTAATTTTTTAAAGATATTAAACATAAACAAATTATTTAAAAAATGATCATATCCCATGTTTTTAAGCATGCTCTTTTAGAAAAAAGTACTTTTAAAATTTCGGAAACGACCCCATTTTCTGGACGTAGCCGATTTAAAAATAAATTTTTTTTTCACAAAATGGCGTCTTTTTGAAAAAAAAAAAGTTCATTTCCTGGCTCCTTTTTTGAACTTTGGTATTTTTTACAAATAATAAAAATCCAAAATTGCAAAAACCCCTACGTGGAGACAATTTTGATAGTACAGTAAAACCTGTAAAGTTGACCACCTTTGTAAGTTGACCACCTGTCTATGTTGACCGCTTTTGTCAGGAACGGAATTATTCCTATCTTGTATAATGAAGGAAAACCTCTGTAACTTGACCACCTTTCTATCTTGACCACCTGTCTATCTTGACCACTAATGTACTCCAAATTTGGTTTGGAGTATTGTAAAAAACCCTTTGTAAGTTGACCACTTGGTTTATTTTTTTAAACATAATTTAGCAAGTTATTTTATTATTATTTTTTTTATAGCTTTCCAAGAATATTTTTGATGCCAGACCAGCATTTTACCAACTAAATAAAACAGCAGCATAACTAAACCTCCTTGTAAGTTTAACCACATTGGAAAACTACTAAGAACCCTTTAATTCTTCAAACTTGTTTTTCTTTTGTTGTTCTATTTGAGATTACCTTTTGTACTCTCTGTTCAATGAAAACATGTGTCAGAAGAAAAGTACTTTTTTCCAGTTGCAATATTTTGTGGTAACACTAGAATTGTGCTAGAGTAAAAGTTACTTGCATTGCAGTATTTCTGGTGCAAGGGATTAAGAAATAGCACATTTTCATTTTCACATGCCTTTTAGAACTATAAGAGTCCAGCTTGTTGCTCTTTGTGTTATAGTTTTACATAAAATGTCTTCAAAAAGAAAGTTAGTTGAACTTGAGATTGATAATAAGTATGAAATATTAAAATTATATGAAAAGGGAGGAATCCAGAGAAAATTAGCTAACACATATGGAATTTCCAAAACTAGTGTCTAATAAGTGCGCCAAACTTGAATAAGGAGTTATTTTGTTGAAAAGTAGATCATCATGGTTATAAATGTATTAAATGTATATGAGAAAAAAAAATAAGCGAACAATTTGTTATTTTTGATTAGCAATGAATTTTTAGGAACTATTAATATAAAATACCTTTTTATAAACATATTTGAATAACATTTTAAATTATTGTTTCAAAGTAATGTTAAACAATGAAAGTGAGTTGAACGGAAAGAGTAAGTGTCAATTAGTCAAAAAATGAATACATAGTGCAAGAAATAATAAAAAAAAATCATTACTCCCTTTATAAGTTGACCACCTGTCTAAGTTGACCACCAAAGTACTGCACCGCAAGTGGTCAACTTACACAGGTTTCACTGTACTAAGAAAGTCTGTACCAAATTTCAAGTGAATCAGCGCATTAGAGCTTGAGATATCTTTTCAACCGTATCGAAAAAACTAGTTTCGAGAAAAACGCGTTTAAAGTTTGCTGTCTCATTTCAGCATATAAGAGTTTATTTTAACAAAATTAACTGCAACTCCAAAAATTATTTGAATTTCCACAAAACCTAGAAACCCATTCCTAAAGGTCTACACTTTGAGAATATGAAGTAAAAAAAAAAAAAAAGATTTTTTGAATTTCTAGACTAGAATACCCCCTTAAATTAAAATTGGTATGTCGAGTATTTTATGTGTATTCGAAGTAATGTGTAGAAAAAAAGCGTTTATTTACTATTCAGTTTGCAACGTTTAGATTCTACTAAAAAAACAAGAAAATATAAATAAATTTGAATTGAGTTTTCAAAGAGCAGAAAAGAATTTAAAAAAAAAAAGAAAAACGATGCTTTTCTTTACCTTTATTCAATTAATGTACCACTTTCATGAATAAACAAACTAAATCGTTTTTCGAACAGAACCGTGAGAAATCGGTTTCTGCTTCAATTGCATCAAGACATCAATTGAACTGTAGAATCAGAATACCTGTCACGGCAAACACCATTTGTTTTCCGAGGCGTATTGATGGGAAAGCTCTGTTTGGAATTCATTATTTCTTTTCTTTCGTTTTACAGGAAGATAGAAGGGATTTTGCATTCCCCTAGGGATTGAAGGGACAATAAATGAGCTCGATGATTGGTTCTTTCCTAGAAATCTAAACATCAGTTCGTTCTATTTACTTTTTTTGTTATTGCCTTGAAATACTTTTTGTCTTGTATTACACTATGTAACTTGATTTTTCTTTCTGCGTAAATTATTTAATTTTTTAATTGGTTTCATTTCTATCATAAAAACATGAAGAGACTTGATTTCCCTGAAAAAAATTCTTTTTAGGGTTTGGACAACGAAAAATTGAACTTTGAGAAGAAAAAAAATGTGTCATTTTTACTTCCTTTTACAAAAAAAGGAAGTATTGTATTCGCGAAAAAATTTTCACTCAAAAATTGGCCTTAATTTCCATTTTGCTCACCCCCAAATGAATGCTGAGTTTTTTTTTCGACCCAACCACACGTACATATGTACCTAAGAACGTATAGACGCCCGAAATATCCATTTTGAAGTTTCCCGAGTTAATTACGACGAGTTTTCTCGTGACCTCTGTATGTATGTATGTATGTGCTATGTGCGTATGTGTGTATGTATGTCGCATAACTCAAGAACAATATGTTCTAGAAAGTTGAAATTTATTACGTAGATTCCTAGTGGGGTCTAATTGCGCACCTCCCCTTTTGGTTGCATTCGAGTGTCTCTAAAGGGGTCTTTTAACCCTTTTGGAGCGGAAATCATTGTTAATTTCGATGTAAACTCAAGTGGTGTTATAATTTGTGCGACACTTGGCGATATATCGCCAATCTTTAGGTCGCCAAGTTTTATCGCCAACTTGGCGACAAATTAGGCGTTTTTATTTATTTATTTATTTTTTTAATTTGGTTTCAAATTGGCCACTGTTGATGATATTTTGAAAGTAAACTATTGAATCACATTAAAATTGCCAATAATGGGGAAATGACGTTGAATTGGAGTAAAAGGAAGTCATGTGATGCACACATCAGCTCGTTTACTTACAGATTAAAAAAAAAGAAACATTTGATTTAAAACTTATAGCATAATTTCCATCAAAAGTCTACCAATTGTTGGCAAGGGGCCGAGAAACGTGTAGTTTTGCAAGTAAGATCGTTTTAACAAATACGTCCTGAAATATTATCCACCATCCTGTGTTTTTGTTTATCGTTTTCTTGGTAAAGCTTTACCACGGAGAGATGGTGGATGACCTTGAAGGCGAAACATCATTGTATCATTTTTAATGCAGTCGAGCCCGCTTATTAGATTATCGGTTAAAAGAATATCCCGCTTAATATAATACATTTTCAATGTACCAAGCCAATGTAATGTGTTATTTTGAATCCGATTAATGGAGTATCCCGCATATAAGACTATTTTTTCGTTGCAAAATAGCTATTGTCTTAAACGGGTTTGACTGTGGTTTGAATCAGCCAGAAAGCGCTGAGTAGTAAGTGGCGCGTTCTCGCTAGAGCTGCTATATAGACAGGCCGACGCATCAGCTTACGTTTAGCCATTTTGGATCGGATTTTACAATGTTCCGCTGCAAGGGTTACCACGGGGTTTCGCCAGATTTGCCGAAAATAACCCTTTATTAAATGAACAATTAACGTGCCGCTAATAATCGCTCGCAGTGAACAATCACCAAACGCGATTACTCGCCAGAAAAGACAACCTCTCAAACACGCGCTCCGATCCAAAAAAAGGCTAATCTTAAGCTGATGCGAAGGCTCGTATATATAGGAGCCTTAGTTCCCGCTAATCCAATCTGTTACAAAATAATAACAAATAACCTATTATTATTATTATTTTTTTTTTTACAAATGATACAAAAGATGTTTCCGCTTTAAGGTCATCCGCCATCTCTCCGTGGGCAAGCTTTAGTAATGGTGCAACATCAATATCGATGTTTTAACGTAGATGATTTTAAAACATCGATGTTTTGCGGTCGATGCCGATATTTTATATTTGCAGTTAAAAAATATCAATAAAATATGCGATAGCGATACGACATTTCGGTGGAAAAACATCAATTTTTGAAAACTCCTCGATGTTCTATATGTATCGGATACTCATTCTTTTTTAATGCTTCAAGTAACATATTTATAACCAGGGCCGACGAGAGGCCATGGCAGCATAGTCGGAGAATAGGGACTCGTCCCTTCAGGAAGCCTGGCTCATAATTGTAGTAGTAAAAGTTTGGCAAGTTTTATAGGTGGAAGTGCGCCCGGCGACCAAACTGACAAGGGGCCCGTCTTGCTCTCGGCGGCCCTGCATGCAGCGCGTGCCCGTTTAACCTGCACGAACTCTATTTTCGCAACTGTTAGTACTGGAGACATAATGCTCCTGGTATCAAGTTAAACGTCCTGGTGGTTCCCTGTCCCTCAGTCCTCCTGTTGCAGCAAACTATTATCTCTCGTTTTTACAGTGGTCAAATAATATATGACATACGAAGACAAAGTAAACGATTACCTTACGCGTCCTAAGGGGCTATACATTAATTACGTACGGATGATTTTGGCAATTGTCGACCTCCTCCCCCCCCCATGTAAGGGTAAGTAAGATTTTTCAAACCCCTCCCCAATCTCCCCCCCCCCCCGGATCTTAAGTAAGATTCCATTTTGTTTCTTAAAATAATAAAGTAACGAATCTTGCATCACTGGAACCGTTATTAAATTCACTATTGTTTTTTTCAAATCCTTTTCGTGTAAAAAAATATTTCCTAAAAGGAATCTAGACTGAATGTTTTTTCGGCAAACGATTTTTTTGCATATGATGCAATACTAATTAAAAATAAGACATGTCATACACAGTGCAAATCTTTAATTATATTTTACACTAGTGGTACCTGCACGGCTTTGCCCGTAATAGAAAAATTAAAAGGTCTTTTGGTTCGCCTGTATATTTACAAATGATGCATGGTGAATTTTCTTGCCAATTGGCTTTTACCCATGTTACAGTTCCACGTTATGATAATTTCGTATCTCGCCAATTGGCTTGTGCCCATGTTACGGTTCCACGTTATGATAATTTCGTAATTTAATCGTCCATCTTATGATATTTTTGTTCTTAAAATTGGAGTAGAAAAAGAACCACATCGAATTTTCGAAAAATTGCTTCGAGGTGCATACTCCTATACTACAAACTAACTTTGTGCCAAATTTCATGAAAATCGGCCGAACGGTCTAGGCGCTATGCGCGTCACAGAGATCCAGACATCCTACAGACATCCTCCGGACATTCAGACAGAGAGACTTTCAGCTTTATTATTAGTAAAGATAAAGACTATTCATTCTTTGAAAAACAAGTAACAAACAGTTCATCCTAATGTTTTTTACATTCCAGAAGCAAATGGAATATGATCCCCGCCAAACCACTTGACCGTGCGATTTTTCATATAAAGCATCGACTTGGAAAATATTGTGTAAGAATGAGTCTGCTCCCTGTCCCACAAGTAAAGGTATGTAGAGATTTTTCCAACCACCCTCCCCCTCGGGACCCTTACGTAACTAATCAATGGCCCCTAAGTGCATTGCTCCATCAGGCTACACCGGACCATATCCTTGTCTGTCTTGATTTACCTAAAGGCGGTCCTTAGGTGGATAATTGAGATAAGATTGAATGTAGGGAGTGAAGACTTTCATTTGTGAAGCAAAGATCCCAAGTCACGTGATAGATGTCAAAGCAATGTATTGAAGAAATCAGGTTTCTTCCTCTAGTTTCACGCAAAACATGTCAACCATTCGTCGTTGCTGAGTCACGTGACTTTGCGTCTTTGCCCAAGCTTCTGCTAAGCCAATGATTGGACTTGCCACCTCCATTTACGAATTCCTGTTCTAAGATGTGGAGCCACCCTATATGGTAGCTTTGCTAACAAATGAGGACTAGCAACAACAACAGGTAAATACTTCCCATTGCAAAAATGATCAAAATGCGATGCTATATGAGATAAGTACAGTACTTCTCTCAGTGGCGTACCTAGCATGGGTGACACGCGGGGCCGTAATTTGTAGGTGGTAATCACTCCCCCTCCCCCCTGTCGCAATTGATCAAGGTTAGCCTTGAACTTTTATCTATTTATATATATATATATATATATATATATATATATATATAAAGTCAATATTCTATGTATACATGAAAACATGTAATTCATACAATTTTAAGAATCTTAATCGTGAGTATAGTATTCATTGAATGATGTGGGGTGGGAAAGTAGGGATTTCGGGGGTTTTTCCCCGGAAAAATTTCAAATCTGTGGTTTTAAAAATGCATTTTAACTTCATATTTTTCAAGAACTTGCAATTCCACTGAGGGTGTCACCCGCTATACGGGTGCCACCCGAGGTGGATCGCCTTACCACCCGCAGTGACACGACTGTAATTACTGTAATCGTTTTTAAATAGCGTTCGCCGACTTGTTTCAGTTTCTAAATCTGCAGAAACAAGCAACTCTTTTTTTCGTTACGAACGTATCTGTTCGTCTTGTTTTAATTTTAATGGTAGTATTGTTTTTTTTTACTGATTTCATGCATTTATTTGGCGAATTACTTTGTATTTTAATGGAGTTTTTATTGTTACTTTATTAAGAGACCTGCTTTTTTCATTTGTCAAAATATGTTATTTTTCAAAAATTTAATCAAGTCGCAAATAAAATTATTTGCTGCACTCTAAATCTGGTTCAGTAGCTTGTTTTTTTTTTTTTTTTTTTTTTTAAAAGCAAGAGAAATGACAAACTAGCATATGGTACCACCAAACAGTTAGTTTCTATATAACTGTGACCACACAAGGTGGCAATAGCTTCCAGCCCCTGGCATTCAATTGAACTTTGACAGCTTGAATCGAAACTGGGTTTTTCACAACTACCACTCATATGCTTTATAAATTAGTCTTAGCAAAATTTTGTACGTATTTTTTTTCCTTATTTTTTTTTTGCTGCTGCTGAAAATCCTTCGGTTTTTAGTTGTCGTGTCCCCCCCCCCCCCACTCCTCACTTTTCAGTACCAATCGCCGCCTCTGGTTTGAGGTCACATTAAGAAAGTCAGTACAGACTGCTTTGGACCAGTGTATAACGTAGGAATTAAATATCAAGTCTGCTTTTGAAGCGATTTTACAAGACCTGTTTATTCAAAGAATTACCAAAAATTTAGCCAGCGCCAATTGCATGTAATTACACAGTTAACAACATCTCGGAATAGCTCTTTTTCAATGGCAGAAGAGATTCCTTGTGCCATAAAAATAGAACAATACGTCCCCATAAAACTGTCAAAATCCAAATGCTAGTTTCTCCCATTAAGTCCATCGAATCGAAACAGTTAATAAATTCTCATAAATCAGCCAGAACAAAAGTGCCTTCAGGAGAACAGTTCTTAAATCATTGGAAGACGGAGCGGGGTATACCTGAAAATGCACGGATCGTTCCATAAAGTCAGAATGAAGGGGGTGGTTGGTGGTAGCGCGAAAGTTATGAGCGTTGTTGCTTTTATGCCGTATGTATGGAGGGCATCTGAATGGAATTGTTTGGAAGATTTATTATTTTTGTAATTTCTTTTTTTAATTTCCTTTCAGGAAATTACTTTATAACTTTTCATTAACCAATTGATACAAAAAGATAGAACTTTTCTAAAAATGAAAGTGTGTAGGGGAAGAAGGGGTTAAACTATTTTTTTTTTCTGTCCAAAATTTTGTAGATACACAAGTGTAATTGATGTATACTTTTAATCCTAAAATAACCACATCTAAACAAATTTTTACTGGTAAGACTGTCATTTCAGGGGAATAAAGAAACAAAAAAATGGAACAAAAAAGAAAAATTAAGTTGAATTTTGACATATTGAATTCAAATTATGTTTTTCGCAATCACGAGTGTGTGTAGGCATGTGTATTTGCGTGCGGGGGCACGTGTGTTTGTGTGTAGGGGTATGTGTATGTGTGTGTAGGCATGTGTGTTTGTGTCTGTGTGCAGGCATGAATGTGTGGGTACTTGTGTGTATGTGTTTGTGTGTGTGTATGTGTGTGTAGGCATGTGTGTTTGTGTCTGTGTGCAGGCATGAATGTGTGGGTACTTGTGTGTATGTGTTTGTGTGTGTGTATGTGTTGGTGTCTGTATGTATGCGTGTGTGTATGTGTTTGTGTCTGTATGTTTAATGTATGTGTGTAGGTGTATGTGTTTGTAGGTGTGTGTATGTGTTTGTGTGCGTGTGTGTATGTGTGCGTGTGTGTGTAGGCATGAGTGTGATGAGTGTGTGGGTAGTTGCGTGTATTCATGGGTGTGATGAGTGTGTGGGTAAAGGTGTGTAGGTGTGTGTGTATGTGTAAGTGTCTGTATGTATGTGTGTGTGTATGTGTTCGTGTGTATGTGTTTGTGTATGTGTGTAGGTGTATGTATTTGTGTGTGGTTGTGTAGTTGTGTATGTGTGCGCGTGTGTATGTGTGTGTGTGTAGTTGTGTATGTATGCGCGTGCGTGTGGGACATGGATGCAACCTGGAGACGGCTTTCGCTATGGGAGCAGCCTCGTGAAGAGTCGGTCGACGGTGATGGTGCGAAGGGTGGCGGTGAGAAAATAAAATCATAGGACGCCAAAAACAGTCAAAAAAAAGCAATAAGCAATCGTGATTGCTCAAAAAATTATGAACGCTATTAACTGGAGTTTAGGGTTCATCCACTGGAGTTAGGCTTAAAATTTCACCCATCAAAATATCACCAAACAGGCAATTGCTCCGTTGAAATGTAGAAGAGAAGCAATTTTCAGCCGCCTTACCTTGACAGGCGACTTTCTAGTAATGCATAAAAGAACAAATAAAAGCGATGGAAAGTATTAAAAGGTTTTGACCCGATATGAGTTGAGACCAGGTTTTGTTGAAAATAAAAGTTTTAAACTCTTTTCATCACTTTTATTTGCAGCTTCATTTGCGTTGATTTATTTGAATATAGCATACGCACACAAGTTCAGTAAATCTAATTACCTCCTTCCTCCTCCTGCCCAAAAATGTTTGCAGAAATAAAGAAAAACTGCACAAATCAAGGACTATGTACATAATTTAACAAATTGAAAATAATAAATTGGAGAAATGTGTTTTTTTTTTTTGAGCAATCGCGATTGCTTATTGCTTTTATTTGACTGTTTTTGGCGTTCTATCATTTTATTTTCATACCGCCACCCTCCGCACCATCACCGTCAACCGGCTCCTCACGAGGCTGCTCCCATAGCGAAAGCCGTCTGAAGGTTGCATCCATGTCCTACACACACGCGCACACATACACACACACACGCACACATACACACACATACACAACTACACACACACGCACACATACACACACACGCACACATACACACACAAGCACATATACACCTACACACATACACAGACACATACAAACACATATACACACGCATACATACAGACACCTACACATGCACACACACAAACACACACGCATACATACAGACACCTACACATACACACACAAAAAAAACATACACACAACTACCCACACACTCATACCTGCATGCAGACACAAACACACATGCCTACACACATACACATACCCCCTACACACAAACTCACAAACCTCCCACACACACCTACATACACACACACACTCATGATTGCGAAAAACATGATTTGAATTCAAGATGTCAAAATTCAAATTATTATTATTATTATTATTATTATTTTGCTCTAATGAAAATATTTTTCCCCAGTTGTAATAAAACGAATAGAAAAGAAAAATAAATAATCGAAAAAAAAAACTGAATGCGATTTAGATGAAACGATAATAATACGTAGAAATAAGAATCGATAGTTCTGGAGGCTCTTCTTATTACGGCTACTTCAGTGGATAAGCACCCTATGATTCCTTACTTAATCCACCAATTCTAATCAACTATTTAGTACGCTGGTTTATGATTGGTCCATAATCAAGTTTGCCTCTGGCGGTGAAATGTGATGGGAGTTGAGTGCAGTGCTATGGATAAATCGTTATTGGATCAAGTGGACAAGATTTGCATATTCTAACTACTACAGATTAAACAGTTAAGAGAATTCAATATTGACGTTCAGATTGAACGGATTAAAATTCCGCTAGGTAAATATTTTTTAAATTAATATTTAGTTTTTTTTTTTGTCTTTTGTCGTTTAAGAATGTTAAAGACGTATTGATGGAGGGATATGGTCGTTTTGCTAGAAGAAGTTAACTTAAAGTCTAAAACAGTTTATGCAATCATGTTTATTGACAGATTTTATCATTCATTATATTCTCACTTCTCCCACGCATTATATTTTAATCTACTTTTTTAGAGCTGTAGTGATGTTTAAAGCTTTTTGACAATAAAAATTCTGTTACACAAATTTTAGTCGTTAACATCTCTTGTAACTTAAAATGGTTCTAACACGGTGCTCTGGTGAAAGTTTTGTTACAAATTATGTAAACAGTAATTATTTTTGTGATTAATTTGTTGTAATCCTGCTAAATTTGGCGTTTATTCCATTATCTTTCATGTAAAATTATCTTACTAACATAACCTGTAAATAGTTTTTTTTAATGTACATACAACCCCCTAACATTCGATTGAAGTATACGGCCCTCCCATTTCTGACCGATAAGGTTTGTGAATGGAATAAAAAAAAAGAAGATATGAGAAATTTGTAGAACTAGGATTTTCTAGATTATTTCTTCGCTCGGTATAAAACGCCGGCCGTCTTGTGAATGGAAGAGTTAGTTGGTTTGCTTTCTAACTGTTGAGTTTCGTTTCTCGTTGCGCTTCGCGCTGTGTTATTGCGCATTTGGACGTAAATGCGTGTGTAAGCGTTGAGTTTACGGTGTTAGTTGATATTTGCCTAATTGTTCTGGTTAATTTAGCAGTTGTTAACGTTATTTCTTGTACATAATTGTAAATAAATCTCCTGTGTTTTCTCAAGAACTGTGTCGTCATTCAAAGAAAGTTAGAAGTTGCACCGGAACTCTTAACAGTATGATCCTGGATCCAGTGATGTTCCCATCACTTTTTCTAAGGGTATACTCCCAATAATCCATTATGAACCGTATGTGTATGCGAACATAAGGCGTTCAAAAGGCGTTGATTTATTAAGTGTTGAGAAATATAAAGAAATAAGCTTACTTGTGGGAAAATGCGGGTAACATAAATATATTATTTTTGCTTTAGGAAAATTTAAAAATGCGATGATAGAATATGAATTATGAATGAAAATTTTTGAAGCTTGAAGGTGTATGTCTAAAAAATGTTGGAGAGTATACGGCGTATATGGTGCCCTATGAGAACACCCCAGCCTGGATCCTGACCTACGTATTTTTCTTTTCCATAATTAGTTTTCTCACATAACTTTCTACTACATGTACATACCTTCTTGCTTTATATGAGTCAAGAAAAATTGAAATGCACATAAAAACGAGCTGATGTGTGCCTCACATGACTTCCTTTTACTCCAATTTTATGTCATTTTCCCATTATTGGTTATTTTAATGTGATTCAACAGTTTACTCTCTAAATATCACCAACAGTGGCCAAATTGAAACCAGATTAAAAGAAAAATCGCCAAATTTGTCGCCAAGTGTTCAAGCCGCTTGGCGACAAAACTTGGTGACCAAAAGACTGGCGATATACCGCCAAGTGTCTGCCAAATTGTAACACCACTTGAGTTTACATCGAAATTAACAATGATTCCCCCCCCCCAAAAGAGGCAAAAGACCCCCTTAAAAACACCTGAATGCAATCAAAAGGTGCACAACTAGACCCCACTAGGAGTCTACGTACCAAATTTCAACTTTCTAGGACATACCTTTCTTGAGTTATGCGACATACATACGCACATACGCACATACATACGTGCATACAGACGTCACGAGAAAACTCGTTGTAACTAACGCGGGAATCGTCAAAATGGATATTTCGCGTGTCTATACTTTCTTAGGCGTTTATCCACGTGTGGTCGAGTCGAAAGAAAAACTCAACATTCATTCGGGGGTGAGCAAAATGGAAAGTAAGGTCGTTTTTTGAGTGAAAAAGTAGGTTTTGCAGTAGGATATCAGGACGATATCATTTAAGATATCAGTCAAATATTCAAGTGTTTTGTACATAAAAAAGTGTTGCTTCGTGTAGAATAACAGGAAATTAGATAATGCGCCCCTGGGCATGTACGTTCCAGCGATTGTCGACAGTTAAGAAGTGGTTCTGAATCATGACTACGCAAGATCACACTGTTTACGACGAACCTAAGAAAAACTTAATGAATTGAAGACAGTTTTCTCACGCACCATAGTCGCCACACTTTGCACCATCTGATTTCTCCTTATTCCGAATGCTATGAGATATTTAGTTCGAAACTTAGGCAGGAGATCAAAATAAAATCTCCATATATTTTGCACCAAAACTACTTGAACATTAACAATCTGGAATCCAAAAATCTCACACTAGAGGGTAAAAAGATCTTAAAGAGAGTAGTTACATAACTGATGAAAATAAAACAAAAATGTTGAAATTCATTCCAAAAATTTTACACTAGAGGGTTAAAAGATCATAACGAGAGTAGTAACATTACTGATGAAAAATAAAAATTTGCTTAAATTCCTTCCAAAAGTTTCACACTAAAAGGCAAAAACATGATAACAAGAGTAGTTTATTACTGATGGAAAATAAACAGTTGTTTAAATTCATTCCAAAAGTTTCACACTAAAAGGCAAAAAGATCATAACGAGAGTAGTTACATTACTGATGGAAAATAAACATTTACTTTAAATTCATTCCAAAAGTTTCACACTAAAAGGCAAAAAGATCATAACGAGAGTAGTTACATTAATTTATGGAAAATAAACATTTACTTTAAATTCATTCCAAAAGTTTCACACTAAAAGGCAAAAAGATCATAACGAGAGTAGTTACATTACTGATGAAAAAAAAAACATTTACTTTAAATTCATTCCAAAAGTTTCACACTAAAAGCCGAAAAGATGATAACAAGAGTAGTTTATTACTGATGGAAAATAAAAAATGCTTAAGCTAATTTTTTTTCCAAAACGACATATTACTTTTCGTTCATGATTTTTTTGAATTTTTGTATCACACATGCGAAATATATATTCATACATACACATTATTTGTGAAATCAACTGTGCAAACTCTACAATATGCATACCTCAGTAGAACTCAGTGACTTTGAATCATAGAGCAAGGCGAGCAGTTCCGGACATAACCTACCATTATGTTCTCCAGGCGCAACCCATTTTCTGTCCATTAGGGCCACTTCCGGAAAGTAGTTCTCCGCGATGAACAGACGATTATAACTCATGTAACCCGCTCCATTATAAACCAGCTCGAGCACTGGTGCCTTATTGACTTCATATCACTACGTGGCTTTAGTTTAGTTTGATCTTGTTCATTAAGGTCTACGAATTGCCTAACCATTTTAGCGAGAATAAAATTCAATTAATCCAAACATAATACTAATTATTAGTATTCTAAATGGGTATAAGCATGGTTAGGTGTAATATTTTTATTTCATCCATAATCATTCTGACTTTCAAAATTTGAATTTAATTGTAAGTAAGCGAGACAGCATAGTCTACACATTCTGCTAGAATCAGTAATGTGTATACAAAATTTAACAAATAAAAAAATTCTAGAAAATCGCCCATCAAGATATGACGGATGAAAATTGCTGCACTTTTGAACGAAGCAATTGCCTGTTTGGTGATATTTTGATAGTTGAAATTTTCACCCTAACCCCAGTGAATTCCCCTAAACTCCAGTACATAGCGTTCATTGTCGCCCTGTGTTTCGTTTCTTTATTTCCCTGAAATGACAGTCTTACCAATAAAACAGTTAAGTGACCAGATCCAGTTTAGCCTCGTCAAAAAAAAAAAAAGAATTTTGACATTTTGCTTTTAAATTATGTTTTTCGCAATCACGAGTGTGTGTGTGTGTGTGTGTGTGTGTGTGTGTGTAGGCATGTGCGTTTATGTCCAGGCATGAGTGTATGGGTAGTTGTGTGTGTGTGGGGGGGGTATCTGTAGGTGTGTTTGTGTGTGTGTATGTGTAAATGTCTGTATGTATGCGTGTGTGTGTTTGTGTGTGTATGTATAAATATATATGTAGGTGTGTGTATGTTTGCGTGTGTGTAGGGTATGTATGCAGCCTGGAGACGGCTTTCGCTATAGGAGCAGTATCGTGAGGAGCCGGTCGACGGTGATGGTACGGAGAGTGGCGGTGGGAAAATAAAATGATAGTACGGCCAAAAACAGTCAAATGAGAACAATAAGCAATCGTGATTGCTCAAAAAAAAAAAAAAAAAAAGCATTTTCCTGCGTGTCAAACATTTCCAAAAAATATTACTAAACTATCATGTCGTGGAGCGAGTTTCATTGTTGATGACGTTAGGAGCGTTACTCGAGCATTCGCTACTATGTATGTGAGAATAGGTATAAGCATGGTTAGATGTAGTATTTTTATTTCATCCATCAGCATACTGATTTTCAAAATTTGGTTTTACTTGTAAGTAAGCGAGGCAGTATAGTCTACTCATGCTGCTAGAATAAGTAAAGTGCATACAAAATTCAACAAATAAATAAATATAATAAATAAATGAATGACTGAATGAATGAATAAATAAATAAATTCTCTAATAATAAGCAGTAAATTAGCGTCCTCTAGTCGGGACTAGGGCAGAAGTACAAGCTTATATTGACAGCCCGGATACGACATCCAGAATATGCAGTTTAGATCCTGTTATGGACTTATCAGTCTGGAAAAGTAACAAAGAAGCTGGAGGCATATGTCCTTGCTTCGGAATTCGTCCCTGAACTAGGTTTATGCTTTTAAGGGTCATTCTTCAAAAACTGTAACTTTTCAGTCACACCCCTTTTACAGTAAAAACTTTTAGAAACAATTCATTTAACAATGCTTTTTAATTTCATCAAAAATATAACTATTTAAACGTGCCAGCAAATTTTTAACGGTAATTTTCGTTTTAATGCATTTTTTGGTTCGCAGCATGTGAATTCTCCACTCTGGCATGTCACACATCTGGTGTGATTGTTTATGTTGCTTAATAACTTGTTTTAAAGTATGTATTTATTTATTTAGTATTTCTTTCACAAAGTGTCTCAAACACTAATTTTTGAAGGATATTAATTTTTTGATTATTGTGTTTTAATTCGTTTTAGTAGAAAAGGGAATTATGTCACACAATAAATTCTCACCTCCGTTACCCAAACACAAAATTCAATTTCTCATTAACAGGTGGCAGTAGTGACATCACTTTTTTCCCCATGATACAATTAAGCTCCCTTGTTTATTTTCAGCCTTAAAAAAAAAAAGTTGTGAAATGTTTGTTGAAAAATAAGAAGACAGATTTTGTTTAAAAACCCAATTGTGATTTTTTGGGAATTCTCACCTCCGTGAACTTTAACAACATAGCACAACATATCAATGAAAAGTTTCAGTGACGTCACTGTAAATTACACTAACCTTAAGTCACAAAGTGACAGAATAGCAACGTCTCACTCGAATTACGCTGTGACACATTTGTGACATGTTTCTTGTGCCCCTGTGGACTCTCCCCCTGTTTTTGTGCTCATGGCACTGCATAAGAGACTAATTTTTTCCTTAACTTACAAGCTTATTCAGATTGTAAATAGATGTGCAGTACCAAAATTTATTTTTATATTCCAAATTACTTTTAGAATGCATTTGTTTACACTATATATATATATATATATATATATATATATATATATATATATATATATATATATATCATTGGAATTGGAAAACATATGTGAGGACAAATTGCGTATGCGTCTAGAACGAATCTAAAACTTCTCTTTGTATTCCGGAAAAAGGCGACATTTAATGGTTCGTAATTTTGCAGATGGCATGAGATTGATCTGCATGAGTAAACACATTTCCACTCCATTAGGCTTATTTAAGCAAAGTGGCTTTCTTAGTGAAAAGGGAAAAGCCATTCGCAGAGCTTGATTACCAAGATTGCTCGGAGAGGCGCAAGAAATTAGTGTACTAGCAAGGACTCATAGCCACTCGGATGGAAATAATGGTAGTCATTTCAGTATTGTTGAAGAAAAAGAAATTAATTAATTAATTAAATAAATAAACAGAAAAAGCGAAAAAATAACGAATTAATTAAATAAATATAAAAATTGAAAATACTATTAATAGAAAACAGTTTAACGATTGATTGATGTAGTTGTTGCAAGTTCATTTGAAGATGTTAATGTTAATTTGCCGGAAAAAAAAAGTTCTTGTTAATATCTAAAATTCATCCCTTGTAGCCACAACAGTTGTTGCTTTTACTAATCGAGAAAGAGAAACCCAAGTAGAATATAGTCAACTCTCGATTACTCGAAGTTCCAAGAGACCAGCTAAAACCTTCGAGTTATTCGAAGTTCAAGTTATGGAAATTTCCCACGGCCTTGTGGAGAGTTTCGGACACTGAAAACTTCGAGATTAAGACTTCGAGTTATTGAGAGTTAACTACCAAATACCAAAATGAAAGCATAATAACAGGACCAACTTTGGCATTTCAATATTTTTTTTTATCCAGACCAAGAGTCGGGGAACCTCCAGAACAGCACTCACTGAGTTTTTGATTTGTAACGAAATCCATTAGGCTAGTCAGGGGTTCTCAAACTGGATGCCGTAAGAAGAGACGAGGGGTGCTGAGAAGTGTCCATGGTATTAATACAGTTTTAAAGTGGGGTGCAAAATAAGGTCATATACACCAATAAGATCATCCCCTCATTGATGCAGCGTCTTAAAACTTTGCAGGGTCGTGACTTCATCGTCATCAGAAACATTAACTGATGATAAAGTGTTATCAACAAGCAGTTTCTAATTACCCGGCAGCAGAAGTAAACAGAAACCAGGTAAAAGTTATAACAGAAGAGTGATGTCAAAACTACCTTACTTTCAGCAAATTTCGTTCCTACATAGATAACTGTAGGTTACTCAAATGAAAAAGGTTATTTATTGTTCTTGAAGCCTAATTTATGTTCCCAATAAGGCTAAACAGTCTTTCTTTGTTAACTGCTGAAAAACATCATCAAAAATTACAGTTTTACTTCTTTTATTGTTTTTCTTAGTTTTTGAGTCATCTGGTGGGTATGCAAAAGTTGGAGCCCATTCAATCATAAATGAGCAAGATACTAGGTTATGAGCCTCAGGGTTGCATTATTTGGTGTCTGTACTTCTTTACAAATAATAAAGCTGAAAGTCCCTCTGTCTGGATGTCAGGAGGATGTCTGGATGTAAGGAGGATGTGTGGATGTAAGGAGGATGTTTGGATGTCCGGAGGATGTCTGGATGTCCGGAGGATGTCTGGATGTCCGGAGAATGTCTGGATGTCTGGATCTCTGTGACGCGCATAGCGCCTAGACCGTTCGGCCGATTTTCATGAAATGTGGCACAAAGTTAGTTTGTAGCATGGGGTGTGCACCTCGAAGCGATTTTTCAAAAATTCGATGTGGTTCTTTTTCTATTCCAATTTTAAGAACAAAACTTTCATAATATGGACGAGTAAATTACGAAATTATCATAACGTGGAACCGTAACATGGGTATAAGCCAATTGGCGAGAAAATTCACCATACATTATTTGTAAACATACAGGCGAACCAAAAGACCTTTTAATTTTTCGATTACGGGCAAAGCCGTGCGGGTACCACTAGTATATTATATAATAGAGATGGACTGGGGTGCGGTGAGAAAGTTCTAATTCTTCAAAGGGTGCCGCGAGTCGAAAAAGTTTGGCAACCGTTGGGTTAAATAAAAGATTCCTCGATAAAAATTGTTGTTATTGATTATGGATTGATCAAATGAATATTTCGGTTAGATATCGTTCGTATGCACGAATGAACGTGTTCGGTAGACATTCAATTAGAATTGAATTTCACCGGAAATTTGAGTGAAAATGTTCTCATTAAACACAATTTTCACTTTACTTCGCGCTCATACAAGGAAGTAAAACTGAATGTAAAGAAAACTCTTACACTGTTTTACGTTGCATTTCTATTGCAGCTGTCGACACCAAGAAAAAAGCGCAACACAATTAATAACATTCAATTCCTTTTATCTCACATTTTATCTAACACGCGATGTAATGAATGGTATTTAAATGAGTTATTCAGTAATTCGATGATAAATTTAGATAATTATTATTTACTGCTTCCACTTTTGCCGCTGTAATTCACTCACACCCCATTGCTCAAAATGTAACAAGTAACTTTGCCTTCGCACGCCATGAATGCCATGATGAATGCCCAGTGCGATTTATGACGTCTGCTCAAACTAATTCGGAGGAAAGGTATTGAATGGTGAACGCTTAAATGCACATTTAACTTTCGCCTCGTTGTTTTGTTATGCCGTCAGCTGATGGAGATTCATGACGCTTGCATTAATCACCTGTTTCATTTCGCCCTCTCAAGTGAGGGATGAAAATAAATTTCAACTGCATCGCGAATAATATTTGACAAGTCTATGATGTATTCAGTAAATTACCTCCCATTAGCCAGGGCTAAAGCAGAAATACGTGCAATACACCGCCAGCTCAGTCATTTCCAGCCGAGGACTGCAGTTTCGTGCTTATTAGCACTCATCAGACTGGCATAGGAAAGTGACTGAGCTGGAGATGGAAAACCTCTTAAGGAAGCCAAGAGTGCGAAACAAACTGGTAGCCAGGGGCGGCAAATAGGGGGGTCAAGAAGGGGCGGTCGCACCCCCAAATTTTTTGAGCAGAATGATAGAAAATGGGTGAACTCAATTTATGTAAGTCGGAAAGGAATATTCATTTAAAAAAATATCCCTGGTTCTCAGTAACTATATTTGATGAAATTCGACACATTCCCAGAAGAAGTGTTTTTCGTATTTGGATCATGACTTAGAAATTCATGAAGTATTTTTCGGCCTTTTCAGAACATAGAAAACTGATAGAGAACCATGGTTATTTTTAACTAAAGAGGACATTTCCTCCATCATGTGCCCAGTGTAACGATGGCATGTTCAATATAAGAGGCCCGTGCAAAGTGGTGTGGCTGCATGGTTTTCTCAAGAAAATTAAAGTCTTTGATATTTTACATTCACTTTTATGCTCATTTTTTAAGTGTATATTTATTTTATGAGTGTTCATCGCTTTCTTCTGCTAGAAACACGTTTCAGCTGTTCAATGCATTATATGCTTTCATAGCAGCTTCTTAAAAATGCATGTGATTATTGAATAATAATAATAATAATAAAAAAAACCTATCAACAAATACCTTTTATGGGGCCCTATATTTATGCAATCTCAGAGTGACACAAAATGGTCTTTAAGAGTTAAAACCATAAAAACATTTCTCTATAACTTCAAAGCAGTGATTTGACGACTGGAAGAATTATTGCAAAACGATTCTTTCAATGGTGCAAAAGTTCATGCCCTTTAGCATGTATGCCTTCGTTTGAATTTTATTCAATTTGTTTGTATTGAGGAAAGTTTTGAAGAATGCTTTACTCTATTAAACAATCTTCAATCCGCCACCCTTAATTTTCGGATTATTCAAGCCACAGTTCAATCTACAATTGATCTGTGCAACATACTACCACAGTTCAATCTGCAATTGAAACTGAAAATAGATTTTACATAGATGTATATTTCAATCAATCGTGAAACTTTTCAAAAAAAAAAATCTTCCTCCGAACAAATTTTGAAAAGGCGCCAAAAAAAAAAAGTGACAAAATCCACATGATGATGTGAAGTCAAACATTGATTTTTTAATATTTTGTAAGGAGTAATAGATTCATTTTCGAATGAAATTAACCCAAGATTTAATGATAATTAGTTTTCTGTATGGTTGGCTCTATATATTATCTGGATTGGGTTCTGAAAACGAAAAATAAATTGTTTCAGTTATAAGTAACATTTTTAGCATGAGTCAAGAAAATTACAAGCAATCTACCGAAAGACCGTTATCATATCAAGAGAATGCAATTTCGTCTTTGTTATGGACTCATCAGTCTGGAATAGTGAATAACAGAGCAGGAGGAAGATGACATCTCATTGAAGCTAAGAGCGTCGACGAGATTAAATTATTCAATGAGTGAAAAACTAAGCCCCTCAAAATTTTTGAAGTTGCCAGGGTGATTTTGAAGAGCAAGATGTAAAAAGTGTTTTCATACATAACTTTGTTACTTTAATTATTTTTTAACGATTTCAATCAGCTTAGCTCGTAGAGAATGATTTTTTTATGTCTAAGGAGGTTAAGGAATTATTTTCGAAGCACAATGGGAAAAAAACAAAACAAAACATTCTCTCTTAGCTGTACTGGCAAAACAGCACGACACTGGGCACTGATAGATTAGTAACACGATTCCCTGCTCTTCCGAATTCCAAAAGTCATGCATTAAAACCACTCCTAAAGGTATAAAAACTTTAGTATCGAGATGTTTTGTATGATAACTTATTAAAAAGTGAACCAAACTTTTAATTGCTTCCAAGCACTAATTTTTATTCATATTAAACCGATTTTATGACCACTTTATGTTAGCTAATGTATGTTTGGGACCACACTGTGGTAATACATATTTAAGAAACTCGACCCCCCAAATGAAATGCTGAAATGCCGCCCCTGCTGGTAGCTAATATAGAATTAGCAGACCAGAGCTAGATGCCAGAGATGAGTGCTAATAAGCACGAAACTGCAGTCCTCGGCTGGAAATGACTGAGCTGGCGGTGTATTTCACGTATTTCTGCTTTAGCCCTGGCTAATGGGAGGTAATTTACTGAATATACCTTGCCTCGCGTTCAATCTTCAAGTTGAACCGAACCATTGCTTCGGTCACTCGTCTGGTCTGCTAATTCTATATTAGCTACCAGTTTGTTTGGCACTCTTGGCTTCCTTAAGAGGTTTTCCATCTCCAGCTCAGTCACTTTCCTATGCCGGGCTGATGAGTGCTAATAAGCACGAAACTGCAGTCCTCGGCTGGAAATGACTGAGCTGGCGGTGTATTTCACGTAAGTCTATGATGTTTACGCTAAATTTAGTTTGAATGGAAAGCAGTCTGATGGATTGTTTCAAATTAGTAATTTATGCCTTTTGTATTTTTATTTGCAACTGAAATTACCGGCAACAGTAAAGTAGCGTAGTGGTTAGGGCATGGGGACGTTAAATATACTCGTAGTCACAAAGAGTGAAACGATACCCAGAGTGCTCCCTCTCCTGAGAGCAAGGCCGTACCACCCAAAATATCGAAAAGACACCCACCAAAAGCAAGAGCGCCCCCCTCCCAAATGAAAAAAATACCACTCAAAACACCCGCCATTTTAATGGCTATTACAACATATCATATAATAATGCATCAATAAGTGGAACGTTTTGAGAAAATTTTAACGAAATATTCTTTATTAATTGAAAAATCGGGGTTCATACTGTATTTGGATGAAAAAATTCCATGACTTTTCCAGGACTTTTTCATGACCTAGTTACATGAAGAGAATAGTACTATTTAATATCAAACTTGCCTTTTTTTTGGGGGGGGGGGGAAATGAGCATTAGCAAAACTTCTATGTGAATGCCACTACCTGATTGAAAAAATATCGGTGTACACCTAAAAAACTGAATAATTCTTACCTGTTTTCATCATATAAGTTTAAGTTAAGTAAAACTACAGTGAATGAAGCTTAAATGTCAACTATTTTTTTATAAACAGGCAGAAGGATAATGACTGGTGAAAAGGTTGAATAAATCATTACTACGTTTCAATAAATTTGCTTCAAAAGTTGCCTTTTAGTGTCAACTTGACAATTTTTTGGTTCTTTAAAACAAAGCCACATTCTTTAGTAAATTCATGTTTCTAAACCAGTTGTCATGTTTCTTTTATTTATTTAAAAAAATATGAATAAAAATTTTTCATAGTAAATAAATCTTTTGATTTAAATGTACTTGTTTACTTATTTGTACATTTTCAAATGCATATAAATTAATAGGTTCAGAAATTCCAGAACATGTTTGAATAATGACACTGAACGTTCCAGCGGGTCGCATGGATTAGTTTTGCGGGCCTTATATTGGACACTACTGTTTTTGAGCGTCAGAGTTCCCCTATTTCTGTATTCTATCGCATGACTAAAGATTGTTAAAAACTTTCAACAAATTGAGATAAACACTGATAAATTTTAAAATACAAATTTAAGAGGGATGGAAACGAACTTGGATGCAATGTTTTCTGAGATCGTTCAATTTTGCAGTTTAAACAGCTTTCATGATGCGATACTAAATCACTCAAGATTTCTAATACTCTTTTTAACTACTGTTACTCTTTCCCAGAACATTTTTCCATGACTGAAAATAAATTTCCATGACTTAGACTGAAAATTTCAATTTTCCATGACTTTTACAGGTCTGAAATTTGCTTATTTTTTTTTCCATGACTTTCCAGGATTTCCATGACCCGTACGAACCCTGAAAATTAAAAAAAAAAAAAAAAGAACCAATTGCAGTTGAAATGTGAGTACCTATATTAAGTTGATGTAAAATAACACAACTGATATTATAAGTTTAATAAATCAAGTCTGACTCTAGTTGACTCGGGTTTTGGTACAAAATAACTTCAATTCGAGCTCGAGCGAACTCAGATTTATTAACTCGACAATATCACCCACGCTCGATCGAGCTCCGTTTACAAGTTTTAAGGCTCGGACTTTCAAAAATGAACAAGAAATCATCTCTACGATTGAAGGTCATGGGAGGTCACTGTGACCTTCCTAAAATTTTCCTTATTCAACGAATTTTGTGAAACGATTTGGAAAAATCATCATTATTCGGAAAAATTTGGAGTTTCTGCAAAATTATCACAACTTGGAGAAAGTTGGAGTTCTACTAGTAGGCAAAACTAGCATCATTGGGTTAAATTTGGAGTTTTAAATTTGGAGTTAGGAAAATTGAGTATTTCTTCCCTCCCAAAAATTTAAGTTCGACGCCCCCTGTGCTGATTTTCAATTAACAAAAATAAACTGAGAGGGTTGTTGTAGTAGATAAGGGTGACATGACATGTGACAAAACGGTGACAAATGGATGGAACGTATTTATGTGATATATGATAAACATGACCAAAGATAAATGATAATGAAAATGACTTATCGATACGGGAACCGTGGCTTGATAACTTCGTGATCGTATAATGATCGACCGTCTGAAGCTTCTTGTCTACACAGGTGTTTTACGAGAACATCTTCAAACTGAATCTAGATGCTAGAGATCCGGGAAATATAGTAGACAGTAAAAAATCAACAAAAACATTATAAAATGCAAAAAAAAAAAAAAAAAAAAAATTGAATTCCCCCATTTCTTATTATCTTCACTTTTTTTTTTTACTTTCGAATTGCGTCATCTATTGATATTCCGCATAACTCAAGTACGCGGTGATGAGAATTTGCTGTATCGGACAGCACATCCCGATACTACCATCAAAACGTATTTTCTGTGTGGTTCGAATAGATGTATTTTCTGTGTGGTGTTTCTGAGGAGTTCTTATTTCGGGTATTCTGAGCAAGTAGAAATATTTTCTGTGTGATAAGAATTTTAGATAATTTGTGCCCATTACATGAATTATTCCGCCCATGTTTTCCGAAGTTTTTGTTGAAAATTTGATGAAGTTTAATATATGCCTGTTTTAATGATAAGTAACACTGTTTTCTGAGTTTGACTGTGAGACACGCCATTTCTAATTTTGCATATAGATATAAATTGAAATTAAAGAACTTGCTCATTTAAAAATTGCCTCCTTATGTTAAGTTGTGTTTTTGATGGTAGTATCGGGATATACTGTCCGATACAGCAAATTCTCATCACCGCGTACTTGGGTTATACGGAATATCAATAGACGACGCAATTCGAAAGTAAAAAAAAAAAAAAGTGAAGATAATAAGAAATGGGGGAATTCATTTTTTTTTTTTTTTTTTTTGCATTTTATAATGTTCTTGTTGGCTTTTTACTGTTTACTATATTCCCCGGATCTCTAGCGTCAAGATTTCAGTTTGAAAATGTTCTCGTAAAACACCTGTGTAGACAAGAAGCTTCAGACGGTCGACCACTATACGATCACGAAGTCATCAAGTCACGGTTCCCGTATCGATAAGTCATTTTCATTATCACTTATCTTTGGTCATGTTTATCATATATCACATAAATACGTTCCATCCATTTGTCACCCGTACATGTCACCGTTTTGTCACATGTCACCCCTATCTACTACAACAACCCTCTCAACCCTCTATTTTTGTTAATTGAAAATCAGCAGCCCCCCCCCCCCCGGGAGAAAGTTTCATAATTTTAGACGATCGAATTAATTTTATCAAGGTTTTTTCCCCTTTCTTTTGAAAATACACATTCTCTTAATTTAGCACAGCACATTATTTCTGCATTTGTAATTATATTTAAATGCCAAACTTTCACTTTTCAACATTTTCAAACTTTCTGAATAAAACAAAATCTCTGAGACATCTACAGAAAACAAGGAAAAACATCTGAAAACGATCTTCTTATGCAAAGGACTTCAGAGTTTTGATAAATGTCATTCTTAAAGATATTTCGAGGAACTGAGAAAAGTTCCCATTTTAAGTTGTAAATCCTGCTAAGCTACTCTTTTTTATTTACTCTTCTTTCAACCTGTCCTTTTCTAAAATGATGGATAAAGTTTTCTTTAAACTTTTCATACTTAAAAAAATGAAATGAAAGAAAACATAAAATAGAAAACTAAAATAAAACTAAAAGCAACAGAAACTCCATTCTACATGTCAGTTATGAAAGATATATATTATGCATTTGGCATCGAAAAAGAAACCAAAATTCAGAAATCGTTCGCCGAGTGTTTTCATTAAAAAAATAAATAAATAAAAATAAAAAAAAAACAGCTTTTTCAGATACTGTCTGACCATCGATTACATGGAAAGGCTAATATCCGGTTTATTGGCGGAAATGGACGTATCTATTAGTTTATAGGGGTGTTAGTTGGGTTTGTTTCAGATGTGCACTTTTGCCTCTCTTTTATTTAGTCTTAGTTTTGTAAAAATGAAAATTTGCTTTCAGCAACATTTTTTAAATCCAAACTATATTCGAACTATATTCTCACGAAAAAAATTGATTTATTTATTCACAACAAAGTTTTGAACTTCCATTTTGCTTTTACGTTCCTGAACGAAATGAAAATATTTTCTTTTCTTTTTTTTTGTTTTTTCCATGGTAACTATTTTTGTTTTCCCTTATTTTATTTTAGAGAATGCAATAAATGAATAAGGCATGAGTGACATTATAAAACGCGTATAAACTCCCTTCTCCCTTGCTAGATTCATTCAGATGGAATAGTCTTTACTTGGCAGATTGCCAAATTACATACAATCCGCGGTCAAACAGTAAGTACAATAAATTCTATCTAGTGTGATGGATTAATAGAGAAAGAACGGATCTTGAGTTTAAAAGTTTTGGAAAAAGAGGTGGTGTGTCAAACATGGGGGAAAAAACGAGGGCTTGCGAACAAAGTTTACAGTTTAACTTTATCATATACTTTAGCTGTTAATAACAAACGTGAACTCAGCGAAATAATTTATATTTTGCTCAATCCATCTGCACGGATTAGTTTTTTTTTACACATATATTCACACTTTTTTTCCTGAATTTCGAACTTGTGCCTTTAATTGTCATATTTTCTAACACAAGGACCTAGTACGTAGGAGAAGAATAGGTACAGTGAAAACCGAAAATTCAATTTTTTTTTAAATTAAAAATCACAGAAATTAAACTGTTTCAAGTAGTACAATATTTGTCACAGTAACAAGTAACATAAAAGTGGATCTAGAAACAATATCTCACTGTACGCACTTCTCCCCTATCATAATGTATAGTATTGGCTTTCTTGAAACTTTTCTCGTCTTTGAAAAGCATGATTTCTGCATGCTGCTGGTGTGACCGTACAGTAGGCGAGTGAAACGAGCTTAGGGCGGAGCCTCCAAGTAGGCACAGGTTAAAATCTTTTTTTTTTTTTGCTAGCAAGTAATTTGATTATGTTTTACTGATTTTCAGCCATATTTCAGGTCCGTTGTATTACAGGATCATCCACAATATCTATACACAGACCCATCATGTTAGGGAGGTGGGGGGCAATTGACCGCCCTGAACTCGGGAAATAAATGTATTTACATTAAATTGGGTTTGGTTTTTCGTATGATTTACATTGTGTTCTTTATACAAAGGTAGAACATTTAAACAATTAAAAAGGATACAAAATAAGACCTTAACACATAAAGAGTAAAATTCCAGTTTCAACTGTTTGAATTTTCAAATTTTAAAGTAATATTACTATTATTTCTTTCTTTATTGAGCAATCACGATTACTAATTGTTTTCACTTGACCGTCCTTGACGTTCCGGTTCCCTTTTCATCCCCACCGTCCTCTGCAGGCGCGACTCCTCCGATCCTGAGCACTGTCCCCCGGAATCCGTTTCTCCTGGTCGATAGCGTCCATGTCCTATACACATGCACGCTCATACACATACGCACTCACACTCATATACAGTCACACACACACACACGTGCGTCTTTACACACATGCACGCCAACGTGAATTCACACAGCCACGTGAACACACACAAGCCTACACATACACATACGCAACTATACGCACGTAACTGCCTAAGAAGAGAGGCAGGTTGGGGGGGACAGGAGCCGTTTCTAGAAACAATAACTCCAATGCGTAGGGTCCTGTCTCAGCTCGTTATTGCGAAAAACATAATTTGATTTCAAAGTTTCAGAATTCAAATTAGTTTCTTTTTTTCTGTTATTTATTTGTTTATTCATTTTTCTTTTTTGTATATTTTCCTCTTTTTAGAACATTTTCCTTTCCACTAAACTACGTGAAAATATATGTATATGAATAGATAAACGTATATACATGTATAAATGTCTAACATAAGGCATATAATGCTTTTTTTTCCTTCGAAAAAAAAATGTATTTCAAAGAGTAACGAATAAAGATTTTAAGAAAAAAAGTCCCATCTCGAAAGTCATAAAGCCAACCGCAAAATGTCGCGGTACTTATTCCACTCGCTGACACGCATTGAGAAATCAAATGGCCTCTTAAGACCAATAACACCGGGCTTAAGAGCGCCGGAGCATCAGCTCTTTAAAATGGCGGCATAATGGGGGGACCTTAATTGAGGAGAGGCTTAGATTATGGAACCAACGGCCTGTAATAACGGGAGAGGAGAGTTTGCATAATCCTTTACACATTATGGGGTCGTTTCACCCAACGAGGCACAGGTTTATTTTTTTAATTTCTTTTCTGCTAAAGGTGAGAACTCTTAACACCTTTCAAATGGCCGTAAATTTTTACTTGGACTTCACGAAGAGTCAGGTGGTTCTCTAGAAATTTTAGTTTTCTTTAAGCAAGAAGAAAAATACCTAGTGCGGAAAGAAATTGTGCTTTTTGGATTTTATTGAATGTTCATACAGAAATTCCGCCTTGAACATAAATGATGGTAATAACATTGACTATTCTGCTATTAACAGTGAAACACAGAGTATTCACATGTCGTTACTGATTTTGATTAAAAAATGTCACCAGTAAAACGACTAGTAGAGTTATAACAATTTACTATTTATATAGAGCTCTTTTATTATTAACCAATAACACACAAAGGAAGGGGGTTATAAGTGTCTCTGTGTGTGTGTGTATCCGTGTTTCTGTCTGTGGCACTCTGGCGCCTAAACGGGAGGTTTTGAAAAAAAAAAAAAATCTTCGAAAGGAGAGTTGATCGAAAGTGTTCTTAGCTAGGTTGCGTCTTTGGATGGCATTGATTAACGAAGATATTAAAAAGAATTCTCTGAAAAGTTTTTCCCGATTTTTGCAGTAAAAACGTCTTTAAAAAGTTTAAAAAAAATATCACCAAAATAAAGAGTATTTTTTCTGCGTCTGATAGCAAGTGTTTGGAACTTCCATGTTATATACAGAGTGTTACGTTTTAACCTGCAAGACCTTTATTTTTGCAACCGTTAGTCCTAGATGTATACTTCCAGTTGCAAAAACGTTCAAAATAAGATGCAGAATTAAGAAATTGACAGTTTGAAGGGAAAATAAAAGTCAAAAAATACAAAATTTAACTTTTTATACGGGCCCCAGGTCCCCTAACTTATATTCAGGGAAATAATCTCCTTTGAAAAATAATTCCAACACAAAAAGTTTGAAATTAGTACGACCAATATTCACCGAGATATGAAACGCAGCGTTTTGTGACTTACACCACTTTTCACTCGCCGTCAATAACACCTTTTGGGGGAAAGTATAGCGGTTAATAAGAGTTTAAAACTATATGTGGCATAGAGTGTGGTTTTTCAAATTGTTCGAGGTTTTGTAGTGTGTTTTTACGTATCACAGCATAACATTTGCATTTATTTTTGAATAGTAATGAAAAATATAAATACTTCGTTTTTCTTCTTTTAACGACCTGTCATTATTCTGAAAGGGCGATCAGTTCCAATCTCATCTTCTGTATGATCCCTTTAAACTTTGAACTGGAATATCTCCTTAAGTTTTGGTCGCACAAATGTCAAGTTTTTGGTGTCAGTAATAGTTTTCAATGGAGATTATTTCCCTAAATATAAGTTAGGGGACATGGGGCCCGTATAAAAAGTTACATTTTGTATTTTTTGATTTATTTTTATTTTAGCTTCAAATTTTCAATATCATAACTCTGCATCTGATTTTGAATATTTTTGCAATTGGAAGTCTACATCTAGGACTATCGGTTGCGAAAATAAAGATCTTGCAGGTAAAAACGGAACACTATGTAGAATTCGAATTATAACGCTTTTTTAAAGAAGATTTTAAATACGGCTGAGCCTTTATTCATGCGATTGTTAACCAAATTCATTGTTAGCCGACAAAGAAATTAAGGCACTTATTTAAAATACAGTTGGCTCTCTGTTTAACGACACTCTATTTAATGACGTTCTCTATTTAACGACGGCTTTTCACGGTCCCAGATGGTCCACTGTAGTGTTAAAATCATTCTATTTAAGGACGTTTTCTACTTAAGGACGATTTTTTGTGGTCCATTGAAAGTCGTTAAACATAGAGCCAACTGTATTTATCTGTTGCCAGTTTCTATTTGTTAACAAATAAAATAACTTGTAACTGATTTTTAATGGTATAAGGCTTTTAAAGGGATTTTCAAATTTTCCTTTTTGAGTCTACAATTGCGACTCAGTCGTTTTTTTTTTTTAATTCTTAATTTTAGTTACTTTTTTGTCTAATTTTAAAGAGTGGTCCAGAGATGAGCGTAATCCCGCTTCATTTTCATTATTATGTTTGTTATGATTGAATGACCGTTACACACAGCTGCTTTAAAGTCTCAAGAGTCATAAACATCGGTAGAATATCATCCAAGTCCTAACACAACAAGGACGGATACAAGGGAGAGGCGATGGGGGGCGATCGCCCCTTGAGCCGATGTGCAGGATCTTTCCCTTGGCATACTTTCGATACTGAAGTTCCAGAAATGTAATTGACCTTCGATAATGTTACGAAAAAGAGGGCTCTCCCTCCGAAAATTTTCAGAACTGCAGTCTTAAAAACGCAATTGTAGCACATCTCTTAACACTCGAGTAATAAAGATAAAAACTTTGTGCAGAAAGTTTTTAGAAGTTCCCAAAACTCAATTTCAGATGATCTTTAGATGATATTAGATGGGGCCCGGGAGCTATTCCCTGGAAAGCTTTTCCCCTGGAAGGCTGGAAGTTCAAAAACAGCAATTGTGGGACACCTTTGATGAATTTAAGGTAAGGGATGGGGCTCAGTACACTCCTCCGCATTTTTTTAGAAGTGAAAGTTCCAAAAAAAAAAAAAAAAAAAATCAGACGTTTCATGATGTTAGGAAGTGGAGGTTTAGGAATCTATAAAAGGGGTATATATAAAAGGGAAGGTATTTGGAAATCAGTCGCCCCCTCCTTG